>NW_027187351.1:11344164-11612686 GCF_028583685.1 Petaurus breviceps papuanus
GGGGGGGGGGGGGGGGGGGGGGGGGGGGGGGGGGGGGCAGTGCAGTGTGATTTTACAAATTGGTTTTACAAACTGATGTTACAAATTGGTTTTACAAATTGATGTTACAAATATAGATCCCAAGCACCCCATCAACGCCTAACAAGAAACTCTTACAACATTGACTTAAAGATAGCTTGGGTCCACGAATTCATTCAGACTACTTTTTGGGGACCCTGGCCATTGGGGTTCCTGAAACACATACAAGCCCCGGTCAGTTGGACTTCCCATCTCTGAAACTGTCATTTTGTGAAGTGATGCGGGAAAGAGGGAGAGATAAAAGCCATAATTTTTAATAGTGTAAGCCCACTGAGAGAGGTAGCATGGTATAGTGGATACAGTGACTGCTTCATTACCAGGAAGACATGATTCAAGTCCTGCTTCTGACAGATACTAGCTATGTGACCATGGAACAAGTTACTGAACCTCTCAATACTCTGGGCAACTCTGTAAGACTTGTGTCAACTCTGAAAACAAATGGTCAAAGAGGCACAGAGGTTAAGCAACCACTGTTAAGTCTGAAAAATATCAAAGAACTCATAGAGGTAATACTCTGTTAACTCTGAAAAATAAAGTGAAACCAAAGAGCTCACAGAGGATATAGGCAAAAAGTCTTTATTTGTTGGAGGATGGAAACTAGACACAAGGGCCGGAATCTTTTCTAGGAGGAGGCCCAAGGTAGTGAGGTTAAATATGGGGCAGGAGCACACATGCACACACACATACATTGTGTCAAGCCCAGGTTGCTTATTGGGCCTTAGCTCTGGAAAACAAGGTGTCTCCTAAAAGTAAAAAGAGAGGAGTGAAAAGAGAGGGGTAGTCTTGGCATGGGGGGATCCTGAGACTAGAAGTTGCAGAGAAAGTGCCCATTGGTATAGTAGAAGAATTTTCCTCATCAGGGAGTTCCCTAGATAGAGGAAATTATAAAACTAGTCCTAGTCCCTTTTGAGAAGGCCCATCCAAAAAGGCTTGGTGGAATCTTTGAAAAGGTGTGTTTCACTTAAAATAATGAAAACAAAAATAACTTTAGATAAAAGACTTCACTTTATACATTCTCAAATTCTGACTGTTCACAGTGGCAATTTTTAGGAGCAGACCATTAGTAATTTTTGTATTGGAAATAGCAATTTGGATAGAATGTAACCCTAATCTTGAAGGAATTTATCGTTCAGTTGTTTTTACTTGTATTCAACTATTTGTGACCCTATTTGGGTTTTTCTTGGCAAAATTACTGAACTGGCTTGTCATTTCCTTCCCTAGCTCATTTTACAGATAAGGAAAATGAGGCAAACACTATTAAGTGACTTGCCCAGGGTCACACTGTGTCTGAGGCCAGATTTGAACTCATGAAGATAATGACTCCTGTCCTGGACTCTAACTACTAAAGGAATGAAGGAATTTATCATCTAGAAAATATACACACATGCATAATAAGTAATGCTGACTTATTTTAGTATAAGCTTTACAATTTTGTTTTGTTTTTTTAAGCAATTGGGGTTAAGTAACTTGCTCAAGGTTACATGGCCGGTCTTTTTGTGTGGGTGGTAAGTATCTGAGGCCGAACTGATCCCAGGTCCTCCCGACTCCAGGGCCAGTGCTCTTACTCACTGTACCACCTAGCTACCCCGAACTTTACAGTTTTTAAAGAGCTTTTGAAAGCAACAGCTAATTGATCAGTACAACAGCCCTGCAAGGTAGGAAAGGAATGGATATTCTTTTCCTATTGTGTCTTTCTTGCAATTCAGTTATCACAGCTGTACATGCCAGATATGGATGCATTATTGACTTTGCTAATGTTTCTGAGACGCTATACATCTAAAGGAGTTCTTGCCTTTAGGTAACTTAGTTTTGTCTGAACTTCACATCTTGTCTTGAGAGTTGAGTGCTCCCTACCACCAACCTAAGCTGACAGAACACAGTGTTGGTATGACTGAATTGATAATGATGTTAGTAGCCATGGGATTCTGAGTGGACCATAGAAAGATCACCAACTCAAAGCTAAATAAGGGAGGGAGGAAGCTACTGAAGACATTAGGTTACTTATCAGGAGTGGTAGATCAATTTCTGATCATAAGTCAAATAATCAACAAGCATTTATTAACTACCTCAACCCCATTCCCCTAGCAGAATGGGCATATGAGAACAACATAGCCATGAAGGCAGTTGAAGCAGGTGCTATGGAACACTTAAGTTTGGCCATCTACTATATTCTGGGCTAGCTTGACTTTTGTCTTGCCACTGACCTCCAATAACTCTGGAAGAGAGAGTAAGGCTGATGACTTTGTGCAACTCTACTTCACTTGAATCCAATTCATACATAAATGAGTCAAGACATCATTTTGTGATGTCATTGGTTCTCTTCAAAAATGAAGTAAGAACATTAATCACCTACTATGTGCCAGGCATTATGCTAGGCACAGGAGGTAAAAACTAAAAAAAAAAAAAATGAACATTTCTGCCCTTAAGAACTTACATGTTGGGGCAGCCAGGTGGCGCAGTGAGTAAGAGCACCCAGCCCCAGAGTCAAGAGACCTGGGATCGAATCTGGGCTCAGATACTTAGCATCACACCCAGAAATAACTGGCTGTATAACCTTGAGCAAGTTACTTAACCCCAATTGCTTACAAAAAAAAAAAGAACTTACATGTTATTAGGGGAAACATCAGGGCTTTGTATAACAAAGTTTTGTATAAGTGTTTAACAGTCAACTCACTCCCCCCCCAATTGACTTGACACATTTTAAAGTTTAATCTGTTGTATTAACATTTTCTCCATCACTTTCTTAAGTCTAGACAATCAATGAAACAATTAAGTCATGATTTGTAGGTTTTGCTGATTTCTAAGAAATAAATGCTCACACTAAAATTGAACAAATGGCTCTATGTTCAGGTTCAAGCTGGCTCTAGCATACTCCTGTACATACACATACAAAGTCTCTCTCTCTCTTCCCCCACCCCCTCCCTCTCTCTCTGTATATGGGAAAGACACAGAGGCACTGGTAGCTGGGGAGAGGAAAAAAGGCCTCTTATAGGAGGAGGTGATGCCTGAACTGAGCTTTGATGGAAGTGAGGGATTCTAAGCTGAGGAGAGGAAGAGGAAGTACATTCCAGGTATGAGGGACAGGTTAGGCAAAGATTGGTACATAATAGGCACTTAATAAATGATTGCTCACTGAGTTCCATATGATAACACTTATTTTTTTTTTTTGGTACAGTTATATGGTTTCTCTCTACCAATGCATATCATCAACTGTTCTTCAACTCAGTTTCAAACTGAGATCCTAAATAAGGATGACTAAGATCGATAGAAATGTGTCAGAGTCAACTGGAAACTCAAATAGGGGAGATGAGCATATCTACTAAAGTTATTTTTTTTTAATTTGCTTATTTTATTTTGAACTAAAACAAGCATTTCTATATTATAGTAGAATGGGGGGAAGATGATCGTACATGAAACTGCAAATCTGTCATGTACAAATTGCTATTCCTCTTAAATATATAATAAAGTTATTTGTAACATTCATTTTTCCCTTTTTTTCATCTCTCCTCCTCCTCCTGCCCTAGAAATGGCTACAATTAGTCACCAATATGTATGTATGTGTAAATATATGTGTATGTATATCTATATATATATTTTTAAACCATTCTGCAGTTCTTTCTGAGCTAGATGAAAGTAAGAATAATAACAGCTTACATTTATATAGAACTCTATGGCCACAAACTATTTTATACATTTATCATATTTGATCTTCAGAACAAAGTAGGTTGTGAAATTATTATTATACATATTTTCTAGATATTAGCTGTGAGAGATTGAGGAAAAGGAGGGACAGCCATATGCTACAGATACACACAACTGTTCTGATCCCCCAAATCTATTTATAAGCAATATAAGGAGTTTCTGAGTTGTTGTTCAGGCCATGCCTGGCTAGGTTGAGGGGTAAAGAACTAATATTGGGGTGTAGTAAATTTTTAAAGTTTGAATGTTTGAGAGAGTATTTATATTGAATACTTGGTTGTTCAGGAATCAGAGGCCTTTGATAGAGGCAAGTAGAAAAAGAACACTGTAGAATGAGGTAAAATCAGGTGTAAGAATTATTATATTGCAGTTATTTTTCACTAGAGACTTATAATTATTTATAATAATAGCTGACATATGTTATCACATTTTAATTCAGTGAACAGTATGGAAAAGAGAGTTCTTGGAAACTGAGGAGCTGGGTTCTAGATTAAGCACTAGTTTAAGAGGATCTGTGTATAAGGTTGTAAGGAAATTAATTTGATAATAGTTTTTTTCTCCCTCCTCCTCCCACATACATTGTATATAGACCAATAGAAAAGGGCAGTGAAGAAAGGCTGCTGATCAGTTTTGGTCACATGCCAGATATATAAATTTAGCTTTTTCTTATTTTTGTCTAAGCTGTTTTGGGAGGAGTGACCAGGGAGGGTAAGGTGATACTCGGTGCATTATAACTTACTCAGAGAGTGACAGTTTTCTGACAATAACAATAGAAAATCTCATTTATATAGCACTTTATGGTTCATTATTTCCTCACATCAACCCCTTGAGATAGTTACTTCAGGTATTAATGCATCATTTTACAGATTAGAAAACCAAGACTTATTTATACTTCATTAATTAAAGGATCGTTGTTTTCATCAATATGGGTATTACCTCAATGAACAAACTTTTATTAATTGCCTACCGTGTACCAAGCAATGAGCTTGGTGCTGTAGCTATAATGAAAATAATA
The DNA here is from genome assembly GCF_028583685.1 of Petaurus breviceps papuanus. Taxonomy (NCBI): domain Eukaryota; kingdom Metazoa; phylum Chordata; class Mammalia; order Diprotodontia; family Petauridae; genus Petaurus; species Petaurus breviceps. Next base: position 11,348,957 of record NW_027187351.1, read on the forward strand.
GAATCTTTGCTGTCAACTAACATAGAAAGTAGTTTTTACATTTCTAAATTTTGGCTTCTTCTACCCAATGTAGATTGCCACCCATCTCTATTTTAGTAGGTAGACTTTATGCATTGCAGTCGCCTACCTTTTGGAAATGAGCTTCTCTCTAAAATTAGCCAGGATGGTTGTTGGATAACAGACAAACACTCCATCACTGGGCCCTACCCAAATTTCTAATGGCTTTTCTGATATAGCCTTTAAAAAGTCAGCATCACCTCCAGGCCACAATGATGTACCAGTATACTCTTCCTAATATAATTGACATTTATATAGTGCTTTAAAGTTTACAAAAATTGTGTTCTGTACATTGTTGTTTGAGACTCTCAATATTGGTATTATTCTCCACATGCCATAGATGAGGAAACTAAAGATTGTAAAAGCTAAGTGACTCAGCCATGGTCACCTAGTTAGTAGAGATTAGATGTAGGATTTGAACTGAGTTTTCCTTCCTTAAATTCAGCATTCAATTTACAATATTTTGATGTTTCCTTTTAGTAGAATCCAAGGTCACATATCTAGGGTAAGGAAATCCAGTAGACTAGGACTCTTTCCCCAGAGCCAGTGTGGGCAAACCCATAAACAGAAACAGCTAGGATGGGGCGAATCCCTGTGTGTAATATGTGGTGAGTACTTAAGAAATTATTACCTTTGAGAAAAGGAATTTTACTATTCCCAGAACTTAGTATGGTGACCAATGCATAGAATAAACACTTGATAAATGCTTGTTGCCTGCCTAACCTCTGTGTGTTTAATCTGGGCTAACTAAGCCTGACTCAGGCTGGAATGGAAGTTCAGACTTGGAATTGGAAAAAAATGAGTCACTTGTAGACAGAGATGTGCTGGTAAATATTTATCAACCAGTTTTCGGCAGGGGGGCCGGGATATGCCCATGACACACTTTTAAATTTAATCTACATTTTAAACTTTGTTTCCATCACTTTCTTAAGGCTTAATCCACAAAACAATATATCAAGCTCTGATTTGTAGCATTGCTGATTTTTGAAGTATAAATACTCACACTGAAAATTTAATAATCAACTGGTTTGAGCTGGCTCCAGCATGCCTGTACTTACAGATCATCTAACACTTAGCAAAAAGGAAGTTTACTTAATAGCATGGAAAGGATATTTAGCAAGGACACAGCATTTATTCAGTTGGTCACAATTTTCTTGCTTCTCTATTTGCCACAATGATGTACCCAGGCAGTAGCATATGTCACATCTTCATATACTGGGTTACTTAGGTAACTGTGAAACAGTTTCAATGATTCTAGCCCCCTGGACCAATTAAAACACAAGGACAGTTTCATTCTCTGGGGAATTTCTTAGACTAGAGAAAAACTAGTCTGGCCTGCCTGGGAAAAATGCCACTCCTGCTACAGCATCCTTATCTAGCTTACTTATGATTGGTGTATTCTTTTTTAAGAAAACTTTAAAATTACTTGTAAATTACATGTAAAACCAATTTTAAACATTCCTATTTAAAAATTTTGATTTCCAAACTCTCTCCCTCCCTTTCTTTCCCCTTTGCCCTCCCTAAAACAAGAAATTTGATATACATACATAACATAATTGGTATATTCAAAAGTACCTAGTGTAATCCATTAAAGGGCTCCAGCTCCCTTAGCATAAAATAGCTTAAATCTCAATGTTCAGGAGCTATCCCTATCAGTTGGTAGTCCTAGCAGAGCTGAACAGCTGCTATTTGGATCTCATAGGCCCTGTGGCATGTCCCAGATCAGGAAAAGGGAACCTGAGCGATCATGTCAAAGGCTGGCACATAGCTTTGTTTTATCCTTTGTTTTCCTCATCAGTAACTCATACCTATGTGAGTTCCCTGTGAGTGGACTGTGCTTCTCTTCAATCACAAAAGTGCTCTATCCACAAGCCCAATACTTTTTTCACTAAATTATGCAGACTTGAAATTAGAAGTCTCTGTGGCCAATAGCATCTCTCCTCCCCTCCCTTCTCACAAATGCAAGGAGTAGATCTCAAGCCTGAGACAGTGACATCATGGCAGCTATTGTTTCAGGTAATGTTGGACACAAAATATTAATCTTTATGATAAAATTTCCAGGTACTATGGCAACCTAATACCAAGAATTTCTCTAGCCTTTTTATAGCATTTTTGATAAATCATCAAATGACATCTCCTTAGGAAAGCTCTGATTTCTCATGCCCCCTCTTGTGACCCAAATGTCTATCTAACCCAGCTACACCAAATCCTGACCGTACTTCAATTGCCCCTATGACCACCGTTGACTGATCATATGACCATACAACTCTCTCCATTTCCTTGATTTTCTCTATGGCAATTGTTTTCCCCAGTTTTTATTACCAGACAGTCTTCCTTCTTCCAGACTCTTTCATCAGTGCTGGAAAAGCTATTGTCACCAACCAGATAAGAAAATGGTTAGTGAGAGAGAAAGCCCACATAAGATGTTAAGGGAATAACAAATTAGTACCTATGAGGGAGAGGAGAGATTACTTTTTAACCCCTGAGTTCCCAAAGCTTCTCTGGAATTATCAGCTAATTCAAAGGTAATTAGGATGGGGTGCTTTGGATACAGGGTAATACAAAAAAAAAAAAACATATACACAGTTTTACCAAGCTGTTGCTATTGGGTAGGATGGGGAGAAGCTGGTCACACTGACTTCCTGTCCCTCAGAAAGAAAAGAGAATTATTTTGTGTAAACAAACAATAGTGTGGTTCAAGGAAGGAAAACTGGCTCTGGAGTCCTAAGTTAAAATCTAATTTTGGATATTTCCTGTGTTAGCTTTAGTATATTAATTGATCTCCTTGGACCTCAGTTTTCTCATTTGAAAAAACAGCTTTTGAGGTCACTTCCAGTTCTAAATTTATGATCCTATGATTCAGGAGCCATAGCCTAAGACTTTGGGTAGGTATATACCATGAAGAAGTGAGCCTGAACAAAAGGCTATAGAAAAGAGAGAGTTAAAATTTCGAACTTTAAACAATTCTCCTATCTCTGGGATACTCACATTTGGATATGTATTAGCCAGATCTATGACACAAAGGCACCCATATCCTCCTCTCAGAGCAAATTGCAGACATAGAGACAAGGTTTTTAATGCCTAGGATTTAAAAAAAAGAATATTTAGGGATATGTTTATAAATCAAACATGAATATACTTCTTCCATTTCTATTAATTTTCTTTTTCTGAGATAAATGTTCTATGAAACACTAAAAAAAGGCTAGATTTGGAGTCAGAGCACTTTTACTCAAATCCTAGCTCTGCCACTTTTTTTAATTGCTAAAATATTTTATTTTTTAAAATTTTTCCAATGATTTATTAACTTCTGATTAACATCATTCATTTCTGCCAGATTTTGAGGTATAAATTTTCTCCCCGTCTTTCCCCCACTGCCCCAAAATAGCAGTCCCACAGGATAACCCCTCCTCCAATTTGCTCTCTCCCATATTTTCTCCCATATCCCCTTCAACTTTTCCAGTAGGTCATGGTGGATCTCTATGTCCCAGTGTCTGTATATCTTATTTCCCAATTACATGTAAAATAATATTAATAATAGTATATATATATATATATATATAAAATATTTGATTTTTAAAACTTTGAATTCCAGATTCATTCCCTTCCTCCCTTGTCACCCACCCTTACTGAGATTATAAGCAGTTTAGTATAGGTTGTACATGTGTAGCTAATGCAAAACATTAACATAGTAGATATATTGTAAAAGACTGACTATATTTCCCTCCCTCCTATCCCACCTCCCACTTGTTCTATTCTCTACTTTTATCCTGTCCCTTTTCAAAAGTGGGTGCTTCCAACTTCCCTCCCCCCCCAGCCTGCCCTCCCTTCCATCATTCCCTCTCTCATCCCCTTCCCCCCTACTCTCCTGTAGGGTGAGATACCCTATTTAGCATCTATGTCATTCCCTCCTGGAGCCAAATTCAATGAGAATAAGGTTGACCCATTCCCTTTTGCCTTCCTTTTCTTCCCCTCCATTGTAACCATTTTCCCTTGCCTCTTCTATATGAGATAGTTTACCCCATTCTGTCTCTCCCCATCTCCTCTCGTTATATTCCTCTCTCACCTCTTAATTTGACCTTTTAAGTATCATCCCTTCCTATTAAATTGGTCCTGTGCCCTCTATCTATGTATACCTGTATGCATATATACACACATTCACATACGTATTCATATGCCTGTATACCCTTTGATATAGACATATATATACATATATATATATATTTCTATTTCCTTCAACTATTTTTATACTGAGAAAAGTTTCATCAGTTACAATTATCATTTTCCCATGTAGGAATGTTAATAGTTCAACTTTGATAAGTGGCTTATGATTTCTTTTCCCTGTTTACCTTCTCATGCTTCTCTTGCTTCTTGTATCTGAATGTCAAACTTTCTATTCAATTCTGGTTTTTTCATCAAGAATGCTTGAAAGTCCTCTATTCCACTGAATGACCATATTTTCCCTTGAAATATGATACTCAGTTTTGCTCGGGAGGTGATTCTTGGTTTAATCCCAGCTCCTTTGACCTCCAGAATATCATATTCCAAGCCCTTCCGGTTCCTCAGAGTAGAAGCTGCCAGATCCTGAGTTATCCTGATTGTGTTTCCACAATATTCAAATTGTTTCTTCATGGCTACTTGGAATATTCTCTCCTTGATCTGGGAATTTTGGAACCTGGCTATAATATTCCTAGGAGTTTTCTTTTTGCGATCTTTTCCAGGAGGTGATAGGTAGATTCTTTCAACCTCTATTTTGCTCTCTGGTTCTGAAACATCAGGGCAGTTTTCCTTGAGAGTTTCTTGGAGGATGATTTCTATGTATCATGGCTTTCAGGTAGTCCAATAATTTTTAAATTATCTCTCCTGGATCTATTTTCAAGTCAGTGGTTTTTCCCATGAGATATTTTACATTGCCTCCTATTCTTTCATTTGTTTGGATCTGTTTAACAGCATCTTGATTTCTCATAAAGTCATTGGCTTCCATTTGCTCCAATCTAATTCTGAAGCAATGATTCTCCTCATTGAGCTTTTGAGATTATTTTTCCATCTGGCAAATTTGGCTTTTTAAGGCATTCTTCTCTTCATTGCCCTTTTGAGCCTCTTTTGCCATTTGAGTTAGTCTATTTTTTAAGGTGTTATTTTCCTCAGTCAGGCTGTTGACTCTCATTTTGTAATTTTCTTGCATTGTTCTCATTTCTCTTCCCAATTTTTCCTCCACTTCTCTTATCTGCTTCTTAAGGTCCTCTATGGCCTGTAACCAGCTTATATTTTCCTTTGAAGCTTTTGGTCCAGGAGTTCTGACTTCACTGTCTTTCTCCTGTTCCATGCTTTGATCCTTTTTGTCCCCAAAATAGGAGTATAATGTTGAATTCTTCTGTTTGCTTCCTTTGCCTGGTCATGTTGCCACTCAATTACTTGACTTTTGGGCTTTTTGCCACAGTAGGGCTCTGCCACCAGACAGGGGAGCTTCCATTCCAAACACTAGGGTTTTCTCAGCTGCTGAAGGTATTAATTGGGTGCCCTTTCTGAAGCCTCCACACCCTCTGACAAGCTGGTCACACACCCCAGGACCTCCACCCTAGACTGCAATCCAGATCCAAGCAGGTTAAAACAAGAGCGATTACCCCTCAGACTGGTTGCTTGGTCCCCCTACAGTCTGCAGGCCAGGAGCTGAAGCTGCAATGTGGCTCGGGTTTTTCTGTAGGCCTCAGTGGCTTCTTGCCCTGGGGGTGTAATGGGAATGAAAATTTGGAAGATCTTCCCTGCCCCTAGGCTAAAGTGCACCTGAAGCCTGGGGTGGGAGGCTTGTTTTTCAGTAGATACTTTTTGATTGGCCAGTGGGTCAATAAGGTTGTTACATTCTCTGAGCCAGAAGAAGGCTATATAAGCCCTGATGTGTAGCTTTGTTTTGGGGGCTCACTTTGAGAAGTGTTCTGGGATTTGATCTGGATTCTGGGAAGCCGTTGTCCAGAGCCCCCCTGGCTTTGAAAAACCCAGATGTTGAAACCCAGATGTTGACTGGGTATGGATGTAATGGCTGGACAGTTTGGAAAGCTGTCTACTTGATCTGTTTCTGTCTTGATAATTCTGCCTGTATACTTTGAAGTTCGGGGTGCTGACCTTTTCCCCTGAACAAGGTAAACAATATATGTCTGACTGATTAAAGTAAGCTTGTTAACCCATTTTGAGTTGCTTTCCTTTATCAAAGCAGATCTAAGAACCTGTGGTGGCAGCAAACCCTGAGGACCCTTGGGGTGCTTGCAGCTACAGGGGGCAAAAGCCAACACACTACCAACTATTGGGTCCAAAAGTACACACTGCACTGACCTCTCACTTTGTCCTTAGCATCTAATGTGTTGATAATTCTGGACTGCCACAGCTGCTGGTGATCTGGAGCCCCTCCATCCAGTGGTTGGTCAGGCCCACCCTGGGGCTAAAACCTGGACGTTGGGCTAGGGTTGGCTCCCAAAGCACTGAGCTGACATTCCTGTTGGCCTGCCGGGCTGTTCTCTGCAGGAAGTTAGCTTCTCTGTGTCATTTTGTGGGTTCTGTAGCTCCAAAGTTTGTTCAGAATCCCCTTCTACATGGATTGGAGGTGGTAAGAGCCAGAGCCACAAGGAGGTCCTGTTTCTACTCCACCATCTTGATTCCTCCCCCTCAGCTCTGCCACTTTTATCTGTGTAACCTTGGGCACATAATCTCTCTGGGCATCAGTGTAGCAGCAAGCACCCCAGCGTCCCCAGGGTTGCTGCCACCACAGGTTCTTAGATCTGCTTTGTTAAAGGAAAGCAACTCAAAATGGATTAGCAAGCTTACTTTAATCAGTCAAACATATGTATCATTTACCTAGTTCAGGGGAAAAAGGTCAGCACCCCGAACTTCAGAATATACAGACAGAATTATCAAGACAGAGAAACAGATCAAGTAGATAGTTTCCAAACTGTCCAACCATTACATCCATACCAAATCAACATCTGGGTTTCAAAATCTGGGCTTTCAAAGCCAGGGTACTCTCAACAACAGCTTCCCAGTTTCATCTGATCAAATCACAGAACACTTCTCAAAGTGAGCCCCAAAACAAAGCTACACATCAGGGCTTATATATCCTTTTCCTAGCTCAGAGAATGTAACAACCTTATTGACTCACTGGCTAATCAAGAAGTATCTACTGAAAAACAAGTCTCCCACCCCAGGCTCCAGGTGCACTTTAGCCTAGGGGCAGGGAAGATCTTCAAATTTGCATTTCTATTACAATCAGTTTCTTCAGCTACAAAATGTTGCTGTTAGACTAAATAAACTCTTAGATCCCTTTGAGATTAAATCTACCGTGTTTCCCCGATAATAAGACCTATCCGGAAAATAAGCCCTCCCCTTACTGTGTAAGATTCCTCTAAAATAAGCCCTCCCCCGAAAATAAGCCCTATTGAGATTGCTACTGTAGTGATGGTGATCCCCTTTCGCTACACGCTACATTACGGTACCCTCTGTATGCACCGTTCCATCCCTCCCCCCGTGAAAACGCATGCCGCGCTCCGAGCTGCATCCAATCAGAGCTGCAGCAGTGAGCGCATCATCCTGTTCTTCCCCAGTGATTTGCTTATTGAATAAAGGTACATTTTTTTGTTCACATTTACCTGTTTATTAAAATTGCTGTCAATGTTCATTAAAATAAGCCCTCCCCTGAAAATAAGCCCTCTGGTGTTTTTCTGTCCAAAAAAAATAATAAGACAGTGTCCTATTATCGGGGAAACACGGGGTGTGATACTAAAAAAATTCATTAAAGTGGAAGACTAGGTTCATAAACCTTTGTCAGATTTGGGATGAAGTACAGGCACATAGTCTTTTTCTTTCTCTCTCTCTTGTTTTGTCACAGCAAATATACTCCAAAAAAAACAGAATAAAAGTTTCCCACAAAGTATACTATCACAAACACTTAAGCAAAAATGCTTAGAAGAGTGAGTGTAGCGGCAGCTAGGTGGTGCAGTGAATAGAGCATCAGCACTGGAGTCAGGAAGACCTGAGTTCAAATCCGGCCTCAGACATTTAATACAAAAACTAGCTGGGTGACCTTGAACAAGTCACTTAACCCCAATTGCCCTCTCCTCCCCCCTCCAAAAAGCAAAAAAAAAAAAGAGTGAGTGTGGCTGATGGTATATGTCACTTTCCATCTTTGTGGATTATCATTTGTTATTAGAAAGGAGGTACTGTGCTTTTACTTCAATAATTGATCAACAAATATTTGTTAAACATGTGTGAGGCATTATTTTAGACACTGATGATACAAGGACAAAAACAAAAGTCCTTGCACTCAAGCTTACATTTTATCAGATGAGACAGATGTACATGTATTTATATTTGTTGTTGTTCAGTCATGTCCATATCTTCATGACCCCCTTTTCGGGGCTTTCTTGCAAAGAAAGTGGAGTAGTTTACCATTTCCTTCCCCAGCTCATTTTACAGATGAAGAAACTGGGGCAAACAGGGTAAAATTACTCACCAAGGGTGACATAGCTAGTAAGTATGTGAGGCCAGATTTGAACTCACAATGTGACTTCCTGACTCCAGGCCTGGCACTATCCACTGCACGACCCAGCTGCCCTGTATTTAAATGTATATGTACACAATGAATTTAATGTAAATTTTTGGGAGAAGGGACTATAAACTGGGGAGATCAAGAAAGGCTTCTTTTATATTTAGTAGAATTTGAGTTGAGCTTTGAAGGAAAGTAGAGAATCTAGGAGGTACTAATAGCTTCTTTTCATTTAAAACAATTTATTTATATTTAACATTACTTTTTTTTTTTTTTTAGAATTAGAATGTTTTATTCCTGTAGCCAGAAAACAAGACCTTCTAAGACCGGTATTCCTCCTACAGAGCCCATGTTATGTTTGAGTCAGGAAAAGAGAGGGCCAAGCCCTCTGCCCAGACAACAGCTGAATTGACCCCAGGTCAGTATTGGGGGAAGAAGGGGAGGGGAGGGTAGAAGTCCTAGGCCCTATCCCAGGGCACAAAATCAGGGGCTAAGAAGCTGCCCAATGATGATCCCAAAGGGGAGAGGCCACTTCAAGAGGGCAGTTTAGAGAAGGAAAGGGATAATGAGAGAGTGTAGTGGGGGGTAATCCCGGAACCCCTTTAGGTAGCTGCGATGCTTCCTTTGGCCCAGATAGTCATTTGGATGAAGCCCACGAGGGAGAAGAGAGTCACGGGGAGGCACTGGGTCATGATGGCAAACCCAATCCAGGACCCCACTTCATATGTGTCATTGGGACATGACACCAGCAGGAACAGCCATGTGAAGGGATTCTTGGTTGGATAAGGTATCTTCCGAGTCTTGGAACCTGCTGGGCACAGATTCCTCAGAGCGATGTGAGTGGAGAAGTTACCTAGCTGGCAGAGCACAAAAATGCCAAGTGTCAGTTTCACCTGCTGACTACCATATGTTGGGGGAGTGTAGAGAGGATGGTTGATATAATAGGCCATCCAGGCAGCAAAGCCCCAGTAGTAGGTACAGTTCTTGAAGATGTTATGCAGGGGCATCGTCCCATGAGAGAAACCGTGAACAAACAACGTCTCCAGTAAATGCTTGATGTAGTGGAATGAGTGACAAATACAGGCAAGATGAACCATAGTGTGCCGGCTAGATGTGAAGTCACACTTGTGACCATAGATGAAGGGTACCCGGAAGTAAAATAGTAGGTAAATGAGGAAAGGGCCAGCATACTCTGTCAGGAATACCGTCACCCAGCTGATTTGGGCTCCCAGATCCCGGAAGTAAAGCATGACTGTGGTCCCTACAGGCAAGTTCTGCAGAATGTCCTCATCCTTCAAGGACTTGCCCTTAGGATCCAGTGACAGGGACTGCCGGGCAGCATACCACTGGGGATGTGATTTTGTGAAGAGGTTCTTGATCTCAGCAATGGTGGCATTGGGTTCCACCTTATTCAGGAAACAGAGCTTCTCCCGTGTCTTGGCATCCAGAATCTCCACCTCACAGTGCTTCATGGCTCCCTCTCACCCACGGGTTGCTGCTGCCTGCCAGCTCGTGACTACCACTGCTGAGCGCCTCGCTCCCCCTTAACATTACTTTTTAAAAAAATTTTTGAGTTCTGGATTTTTTCACTCCCTTCTATTGTGAAGGGAAGAAATGTGATATCAATTATACATGTGAAATCATGCAAAATATATTTCCATGTTAGCTATTTTGCAAAAAAAAAGGAAAAAGAAAAAATAAAACAAGAAAAATAAAGTAAAAAAATATGTTTCATTCTACATTCAGACTCCACAAGTTTTTTCTCTATAGGTGCACAGAATTTTTCATTATGAGCCCTTTGGAATTGTTTTGGATCACTTTATCGCTGAGGATAGCTAACTCATTCACTGTTGATCAATATTGTTTTTATTGTGTATAGTATTCTCCTGGTTCTGCTCACTTCACTTTGCATGAGTTCATGTAAATCTTCCCAGGTTTTTCTGAAACTATCCTGCTTATCATTTCTTATACCACAATGGTATTCCATTACAATCATATACCACAACTTGTTTGTCCATTCCCTGATTGATGGGAAATCTCCTCAGTTTCCAATTCTTTGCCATCACAAAAAGAACTGCTATAAATATTTTGTATGAATAAATCCTTTTCCCTTTTCTTTGATCTTTTTAGTATACAGGTTGAGTAGTGGTATTACTGGAACAAAGGGTGTGCAAGTTTTAGAGTTCTGGGCATGGTTCCAAATTGCTCTCCAGAATTTCAGTTATTTCAGTTCACAACTCCAACCACAATTTATTAGCTTCCCAATTTTCCCCCATGCTCTCCAGTATTCTTTTTTTTCTTTTTATGTTATATTAGCCAATCTGATAGGTGTGAGGTGGTACCTCAGAGTTATTTTAATTTGCATTTCTCTAATCAATAGTGATTTACAGTATTTTTTCATATAACTATAGATAGCTTTGATTTCTACTTCTGAAACCTGTCTGTTCATCTTCTTTGACAATTTATCAATTGGGGAATAATGTATCAAAAATTTGACTCTGTTCCTTATATTTTTCTTATCTTTATATTTATCAGCAAAACCTGCTGTAAATTCTCCACCCCACCCTATCCTCCCCAGTTTCTTCCATTCCTTCTAATCTTGGTTGCATTGATTTTGTTTGTGCAAAACCTATTTAATTTGATGTAGACAAAATTATCCACTTTACCTCCTATAATGCTATCTCCTGTTTGGTCAAATTCTTTCTTATCTGTAGATAAAGTAAAATTTTTCATGCTCCCCTAATTTGCTTATGTTATCCTTTATCTCTAAATCTTGAGATAAATGTACCCATCTTGACCTTTTCTTTATATATGGTGTGAAATATCAGATAGCAATTATTTCTACCAACATTGTTCACTGCATTTGACTCGTTTTGTTGCCATTTAATATCATCTTCAATTACACTGTTGTAAATTTGTATGTTGTTCTTTTGGTTCTGCTTTCTTCACTTTGCATTACTTTGTTCAAGTCTATTTCTCTAACTCCTCATATTTATGGTTCACAATGATATCCATTATATTCACAAGCCATAATTTGTTTTACCATTTTTCAGTCATCTACATTATTGATATTTTCTCCATCATTTTTCTAAGTCTAGACAATGAACAAAAGAAGAATCCAAGCCCTGATTTGCAAGGTTTGCCAATTTCCAAGGTTCGAATGCTTAACAATTATTCCACCAGCATAAGCTGACTCCAGCACAGCACTCGCTTGTATAAATAATAGCCATATGACCCTGGCCAGGTCACTTAACCTCTCACTGACCTAGGCAAGTCAACTGTAGAGCTGTTGCTGTTGTGTTTGTATTGGAATTTCTTTAATGAGAATTCCCTATAAAAATGAAAGTACAACTCAGGTAAAAAAATAAAATAAAATAAATAGAACCCTATATAAATTTAAAATGTTCAAAACTAGAAAACTGGTCATTTCAAAATTACTTGCATTTTTATGTATGGATAATCCATACATGAAATCCAAATCAAATTTGAAATTACTTATTTTTCTAGTCTCACTAATTCTTTTTTCCTTTATCATTCCATTATGCATTGCATGAAACACAGCTAGATCTATGTTCAATTCTATCATCTCTGTTATGCCTTTTAACATGAAAAATATAAGACTGAAGAAATGGTAAAAAAAAAAATTGCTTCTGAAGATGCTAACCCATTACTTGTGCAAGAGTAGAATAAGATGATCAAGTGGGATTAACTAAAATAATGTGAAATAAAATATGACAAATAATATGGAAATAATGTGACAAAATGGATAACATCAATAAACAACACCAAACAATTTGATTCTAAGTGATGATGCCTAGAATGGCAAAAGGTCCAAGGGATAGCAAAAATTAGAAATAACTCAAATTTGAGCTATTCCAAAAAGAAGAGCTATGTTTCTAGTTATCAGGAAGATAACCTAGATCTATAGACTATGGTAGAAAATTGCCACCAAAACATTGCAATTGTAGGAATAGTTTATTTGGATTGAAGATAATAAAAAGATTTGACAAAGTCAGATCAAAAAATATTTATTAAGTGCTTACTATGGTGCCAGATATTGTACTAAGCTCTGGCGACAAAAAATAAAAAGGCAAAAGACAGTCCCAGCCCTCAAAGAGCTCACAAGGACAGAGATAACGATCAAATAAATATGTATAAACCAGCTATTTACAAGATAAATAAGAAATAATTGAGAGAGAAGTCATTAGAATTAAGAGATTGGGAAAGCCTTCCAGTAGATGGGATTTTAATTAGGATTTAAAGGAGGCCACCGAAGCCAGTAAGGGGAGATTGTGCGGAGCCTTGACATCCCGCAGCAGGGCTGAAAAAGAGTTGCTTACCCAGAGGCTGCGAGAGTGTGCATAAAGGAGAGGAGACTCCCAGAGTGGTGGAAAATAGAGCCGTCTTTATTACCCCGTGTAGAAGCTTTTATAGGACGCTTCCTAATTGTTTTCCCCTGAGGACGTTGCGCACTTCTTTGTTCCCAGGCGCCAGAGTGGGGCTGAAGGGCGAAGACGACAGATCGCAGGCTTATCTCCAGGACATAACGCTCACACCTCTGTGTTTGAACTCCTTCCGGGGGTGGGCGGTGGGGGGGGGGACCGATTCAGTAGCGGGCTTATTCAGCCATCCAGGTCAGAGTCCTACTGGCCTGCGGTCCTCTCCAGGAGATAAAGGAGAGCGTTCTAGGGTATGGGGGACAGTAAGAGAAAATGTCAAGAGCCAAGAGATGGAATGTTTTGTTCGTGGAACAGCAAGGAGATCAATGTCACCGGATCAAAAAGTATGTGGTGGGGAATAAGGTGTAAGAAAACTGACAAGGTAGAAGGGAGTTAGCTTATAAAGGGCTTTAAATGCCAGAGATTTTTAAGTTTTGATCCTGGAGGTGACAGAAAGCCATTGTAGATTACTAAGTAAAGGGAGTGACATGGTCAGACCTGCTCTTCAGGAAAATGACTGGGGTGGCTGAATGGGGGACGGAATGGAGTGGGGAGACACTTAAGACAGGCAGACCCATCAGCAGGTTATTATAATAGTCCAGGTGTGAGGCGATGGGAGCCTGCACCAGAGTGGTAGCAGTGTTAGAGGAGAGAAAGGGGTGTACTTGAGAAATATTACAAAGGCAAAGTCACCAGACCTTGGTGACAGATTGGATATGAAAAGTGAGAGTGAAGAGTTAAGGATGACAAATTTTGAACCTAAGGAACTGGGAAGATGGTGTTGCCCTCTACAATAATAGGAAAGGTAGGAAATGGGGATGTATTAGAGGGAAAGATCCTTTTTTTTTTTTTTTTATCAAATGCTTTATTAACTTCTAGTGTATTACATCATTCATTTCTGCAAAATTTTGAGTTACAAATTTTCTCTCAATTTTTCCTCTACCCACCACCCCCAAATAGTGATCCCACTGGATATCCCCTCTTCCAATCTGCTCTCTCCCATGTCTTCTCTCATACCCCCTCCGACTTTCCAGTAGGGCACGGTGGATCTCTATGCCCCAGTGCCTGTATATCTTATTTACCAGTTACATGGAAAATAATATTGATAATAGTATATATATATATATATATATATTTTTTTTTTTAAAGCAATCAGGGTTAAGTAACTTGCTCAAGGTTACGCGGCCAGTTATTTCTGGGTGTGGTGCTGAGTATCTGAGCCCAGGATTCGATCTCCAGGTCATCCTGACACTGGAGCCGGTGCTCTTACTGGCTGTGCCACCTGGCCGCCCCCATATTTTTTAACATTTGATTTTAAACTTTGAATTCCAGATTCATTCTCTTCCTTCCTTGTCACCCACCCTTACTGGCAAGATAAGCAATTCAATATAGGTTGTACATGTGTAGCTATGCAAAACATTTCCATAGTAGATATATTGTGAAAGACTGACTATATTTCTCTTCCTCCCATCCCCCCCCCACTTGTTCTATTCTCTGCTTTGATCCTGTCCTTTTTCAAAAGTGGGTGCTTCCAACATCTCTCCCCCTCAACCTGCCCTCTCTTCCATCATCCCCCCTTTCATCCCCTTCCCCCCTACTTTCCTGTAGGGTGAGATACCCTATTTAGTGTGTATTAGAGGGAAAGATTCTAAGTTAGGTAGGATGAGAAACAGAAGAAAAGGGTATCCCAGAAATCTGGAGAGAAATTTCAAGCAAGAGAAGGTGATCAACAGTGTCAAAATCTGCAGGGATGTAGAGGAGAATTAGGATTGAAAAAAGGCCACTAGATTTGGCATCTAAGAGACCACCAGTAACTTTGGAGAAAGCAGTTTCAGTGAAATGATGGGGTTGGAAGCCAGGTTATAAGGGGTTAAGAAAAGAGTGAAAAGAGAGAAAATGGAGGCATTTTTTGTAGATGGCTTTTTTAAGAACTTCAGCTGCAAAGGCCAGAAAAAAGAAGAGGACAATAGCTAGTGGAGGGGGGGGCGGGGCTTGGAAGGATCAAGTGAAAGTTTTTTGAGGATGGAGAAGAAACAGGACTTGTTTGTAGGCAGTAGGGAATGAAGCCATAGAAAGTGAGAAATGAACATAAATAAAGTGATAGAGTAGGGAATGACAGAGGGGGCACTCTGTTGGAGAAGACAATATGTAATGAAACCAGTTGAGCAGCTAGATGGGTTAGGGTTAACCTTGGTAAGGAGTGAAATTTCTTCATCCTGTGAGAGAGGCTGTAAGGGTTATGGGATTTAAAGATCTTCCATGCCCCGTTGGACTTGCTGATGTAGCAGGAAGGGGCGGAGCAAGAGGAAGCGGAAGCCAAGCTAGCGTTCCTTCGGTGGCTGGCGGTGGTGGTGACGGCGGCAGCAGCAGAGGCAGTGGCAGCGCGAAGCCCTTTTTGAGTTAGGACAGATTTTACCCAAATCAGGATTAGCAGCTCAAGGAATACATGTATTGGCTGGAGTAATAGATTCTAATTATCAAGGAGAAATTGTTGTAACATTCCAGAATTTAAGTGAAAGGCCCATACAGATTCACAAGAATGATAGGATAGTTCAAGTGATTATTGTTCCTTGTAAAACAATGCCACTTGTAAAAACTGACCCTCCTTCCAAAATAACTGTCACAGGAACTGAAGGATTTGGTTCTACTGATAGAATAAAATCAGGAGCTAAAGTATGGGTAAAACGGAAGCCAGATGATCTTCCAAAGGCTGCAGAGATTATAGCATATGGAAGGGATAACACTGTAACTATTGTTTATTCTGGAGAAGATGATTACAAAATTGTACCCTTAACTCATTTATTCTACCATGAGTGAGGCTAAGATAGTCTGGTTATTGTCTCTTTGCTTTTTCTTGATTTTTTGTTTGTTCACCTTGTTTGTTAGATTTGTTTCCACAGGCTTGGTACCCTCCATCTGTAGATGCCTGATAGCTTAAGCTGGATGTCACCCCCTGTCTGCAACTGTGATGTGTCACCCTTGGACCTGGCATCAAGCATATTAAGAACTGACCTCTCAAATGGGACCCCTTAGGACAGGGACAGCTCTACATCCGATTTCAGCAGCAAGTAGCCATAGAAGAAGAGATCTTCACTCCTTACCACAAGATTTTGGGGCCCCATTTGTTCGGGGTGGGGGGAATGATGGGGAGCTTGTGCTCAAGCGCCACCCTAAAATATGGTTTTCTGTGTTTATTGTGTGCTATTCTTGTTATATTGTTGTGAAATTTTGTTGACACCAGTTATTCCTACTGTATTTTTGTCAAGTAAGGGACATGAAAGATCTTGGGGCCGAATGTAAGGGTTATGGGATTTAAAGATCTTCCATGCCCCGTTGGATTTGCTGATGTAGCAGGAAGGGGCGGAGCAAGAGGAAGCGGAAGCCAAGCTAGCGTTCCTGAGTTGGCTGGCGGTGGTGGTGACGGCGGCAGCAGCAGAGGCAGTGGCAGCGCGAAGCCCTTTTTGAGTTAGGACTGCTAAGGACTTTCTGCTAAGGACTCCTGCTGAGGACTGCCAGGGGCCGGAGCTGCTGGGAGCGCGCTTCCAGGACGCTGGGTGATTGCTGTGAGTGGGGAGAGGAGGACCTTTGCCTGAGGTAGCCTGTTCTGTTTTAAAGGCTTGAGAATGTGGGTGCTTTCTACTTTATCTACCTGTGCCAATATCATAACTACTCTGATGGCTTTCACTTTCTGGTTTTGGGACTCAGTCTTTTGGTATCTTAATAAATTTTCTAGTTTATTTCCTCATATGGCAAACATGACGTATTTTGTAATGGATAATTATATCAGCATATTTGTAATCTCTATAGGCATTGTGAATATGGCATTGCTGATACAGAGGCGAAGGAGAAAGTGGCAAGAGTCGTATCAGTGACATGAAATTAGGAAGAAGGGAAAGGAGGGAGCTCATGGCAAAAGCCTCAATTTTTTCTATAAAATTTGAGGCAAAGGTTCTTAACTGAGTAGATGAGAGGCAGAGTTGCTGTGGGAAGTCTGAAGAAGGATGAAAAGGTTTGGAAGAGCCACTGTGGAGAATGGAATAGTGAACTAAAGCAGCATAGTAGGATTTCCTAGCTGCAGTGAGGTATGGTTAGTTGTATAACAATAAATTGTAGCGAACTCAATCAGATTTTTCTCCACCTTCCTTCATTCAGTGTCACCTGTGTAGGAGTGAAGACAACAGATTCTGGAAGTGATCTGTGGGGCACAATATAGCAATGTTTTCTAGCCCGTGAAACAGGGAATCTTGGAGGCCTATGGAATTATTGCAATGGGGTTGTCCCTGTGCCTTTTCACTATATGATCCCCATGCCTGGAAAACATTTCTTACTTATTTGCACTATTCTGAATCCTATTTTTCCTTCAAGACTTGGCTTAAGCATCATCTTCTAGATGAATCCTTTTCTGAGTCCCCTGCTTGTATATTCCCTCCCAAACCTACCTTGCATTTATCTTGTATATATCATGCATATACTATACATATGTAATGTTTATATTTGTGTGTATAGGTATATATGTAATGTATGTATGTGTGTATGTATGCGTGTATGTATGTATGTATGTATGTAATGACTCTGGTGCATGTGCATCTCATTAGCTTGCTTAACTAATGCAACCTTTCCAGCAAAGCAGCTGAGAACCTTGAAAATAGAGGGATGTTCCATAACTGATTCTGTTTGGCTAACCATGGGTTTAGTTGGAAGCTTTTTTGATTGGGCATATAGGTAGAACTGTCTGTTGGAGTCTTCAGAAAGGTCTGAGTAGGCCTCTTTGCCTTCATTTATATCTGGGGGAGCTCAGTGACAATTCTGCTCATAGCTTCTAGTGAGAAACCATGCTCTAAGGGAAGCAGTAGGCCCCAAGAAATGGGCCCTAGTGCTTGTTCTTTTTCTGTTAGAGATGATGAGAGCAGAGGGGCATAACTTAGTGAGTTTGAAAGGTCATCATGAAGGTGCTTTGGAGTCCTAGCATTCTAGATTTTGGGTCCCAATCTAACTTTTGAAGCCAGGCAACATAGATGCCTGGAGGGGCAAGGGGCATTTTTTGGAAGCAACATTCTGGACCCATGCCAGAGAAAACTGAAGCAGAGGCTCATCTGACAGCAAGACTGCCTTTGGAATGTGAACTTAGTAGAACCTGAGTTAAATTTTGAGCCTACTGAGCCAGAAACCAAAGCAGTATAGGAACAGTATTTCCTGGAGATATTGGGGGAATTAGGTACAGCTAGATAGAGTTCTGGGTCTGGAGTCAGGAAGACTGATCTTCCTGAGTTCAAATCTGGCCTCAGATACATACTAGCTGTGTGATCCCACACAAGTCACAGTTTGACTCAGTTTTCTCATTTGTAAAATGAACTGGAGAAGGAATGACAAACAATTCCAGTATCTTTGCCAAGAAAATCCAAAAAATAATGTGAGGAAGAGTTGGACAACTGAAAAATGACTGAACAAAAATAAATTGGGGGTATTTGTACATTTTCTCCTGCCATATCTATGAGACAAAAATACCTTTGTAAAAACCAACTGATATTAAGTACTTAAATAGAGCTGGGGAACTAGACCTTGCCCTCCTTAATAAAAAGAGAGACCATAGCCACTGTGGGTTTGAGCCTATGGTAGAGAAAAGAGAAAAATCATAAATGTCTCAGGTTACTCTATAATCCTGAGAAGCAGTTGTAGCTAACTTGGCTCCAGGAGAAGGGTCAGAACATACTTATAGCACATGTTTGTGTACATAAATACATACATAGACACATACATATCTCCCCTAAGTACCTTTCTAATTTTCAAGAGTGGAGAAATTTGTATCTCCTCCTCCCTGTTCTTCTAACAACTTCACTTCTTTTATTATTATTATTATTATTTGCTTTTTGGAGGGCAATTGGGGTAAAGTGGCTTGCCCAAAGTCACATGGCTAGTAAGTGTGTCAAGTGTCCGAGGCTGGATTTGAAGTCAGGTCCTCCTGATTCCAGGGCCGGTGGTCTATTCACTGTGCCACCTAGTTGCCCCTTCTTTTATTATTTTATATAAGCTTTTATTAGTGTCTTATATTTCACATCACTATAGTAACCCCCCAGTATCCTTTTGCCCTTTCCCTTCCATAAAGCTATCCCACATAACAGTATTTTTTAAGACAAAAAAAGAGAAAAATCAGCACACCTAGTTGATCAATATATCCTTGAAGTCTGAAAATATGGGATATGTAAAACATTTGTTGACCTCCCACCTCTTCGGAGGGGTTGGGCTTAGCAGTGTCTTCTCATATCTCTTTTGATCCATGCTTGTTCCGTGTAATTTTACAACATTCCTTACTGTTTACATTGTTATAGATATTTTGCATATTATTTTCTTGGTTCTGCTTACTTCATTCTTAATCAGTTCATGTAGATCTTTCTATGCTTCTTTGTAGTCATTATATTCATCATTTCTTACACCATACTAATTTTCTTTTACATTCACATACCACAATTTGTTTAGCCATTTCTCAATCCATGGGAATCTACTTTGTTTCTAATTCTTTACTATCAAAAAAAGTGCTGCTATAAATATTTTGATGTATATGGGGAATTTCTTATCAATTACCTCCTTGGGGTATAAGGCTAGTAATGAAATTTTTGGATAAAAGGTAAAGGATATTTTAGCTACTTTATTTGTATAAGTCCAAACTGCATCCTAAAATGGTTATAACTGCTGCAAAGCACTACCAACGATACACTACTGTGTTTATCTTCTCACAACCCCTCCAACATTGACTATTCCCATCTTTGTCAATTTTGTCAATTTGAATGGTTTGAAAAGAAAACCTCAGGGTTGTTTTGATTTTCATTTCTCTTATTATTAATGATTTGGAGCATTCTTTCACATGGTTTTTAATACCTTGCAATTTTTCTAAAAGCTATTTGTTCATATCTTTTGACTAGTTGTTGTAAGATACATTTCTGCTGGATAGTTTTCCAGTTTTCCCAGTTTTTTTCTTTCAAATTGAGAGTTTTTCCCAAGTATTTTATGTTTTACAGTATTTCAAACACTGGGTTATTGAGTTTGACTGTTTCTGATTCTCCCTTGTCTACTGTGTTCCGTTGATCTATTTTTAAAACCAATACCACATGGTTTTGATAACTGCTGCTTTACAATATAATTTGAGTTCTGGAAGTGCTATTCCTTCTTTCTTACCTCTTTTCAAAATTTGCCTTGGTATTCTTGACCATTTATTTTTCCAAATAAATTTTGTTATTTTATCAAGTTTTGTGAAGTATCCTTTTGACAATGTAATTGGTTACAGTAGTAAAAGTATAAACTAACTTTCCTAGCGTTATCATTTTTATTATATTGGCATGGCCCAGTCATGAGTACTGAAAATAAAACTTCATTTTCCATTTATGATTTTAGTTTCTCTAATCCAATAATTCTCAACTTGGAGTCCCTGAACTTGAAAAAAAAATATGGGTAAATAGCTATTTCAGTAAATTGGTTTTCTTTATAATACTATGCAATTGTTTGCATTTAAAAGCATTATTATTCTTTTTATTAGCATTTTATTTTTCCCCAATTACAGGTAAAAACAATTTTCAACATTCATTTTTAAAACTGAGTTCCACATTCTCTCCCTTCCTTCTCAGCCTCATATTGAGGTGGCAAGAAATCTGATATAGGTTATATATATGTAGTCATGCAAAACATATTTCCATAGTAGTCATGTTGTAAAAGAAAACAGAGTGAAATAAAAACCTCAAGAAGAAAGTATACTTTGATCTACATTCAGATTCCATCAGTTCTTTCTCTGGGGATGGATAGCATTTTTCATCATAAATCCTTCAGAATTATTTTAAATTATTGGATTGCTAATAATAACTAAGTCATTCACAGTTCATCTTCTTACAATATTGCTATTCCTATGTACAATGTGCTCCTGGTTCTACTCATTTCTCTTTGCATCAGCCCATGCAGGAATTTCCAGGTTTTTCTGAGAGCATCTTGCTCATTATTTCTTATAGTACAAAAGGATTCCATCATAATCATATACCACAGTTTGTTTAACCATTCCCCAGTTGATGGGCATCCCTTCAATTTCCAATTCTTTGCCATCAGAAAAAGGCAAGCATTATTATTCTGAGAAGTCCATAGGCTTCACCAGACTTATGACACAAAAATGCAAAAAGCCTATTTCAATCCAAGTGAAATAAAAGCATAGTCACAATTAGTTTTCATGTGTCATACCATTCTACTAAAAACACACCATTGTGACCTTTTATAATTGAGTCTAGCAATTGATTTTGCAGATACAGATTATTTAGAGCAGATATTTTCCCCCTAATTCAAATACCTGTCTTTAGTTTCTGTATGATGTCCCTCATGTGGGCCATTACATATGGACAAGCCACTTCTTTCAATGCAGCCAGAAAAGGGACTCAATGAAATTACAAGGACAATGAGTCACATGAATATAAGTCAATATAGGAAGGCATTAGATATAATTTATCTGGAATGTAAATAAACTGTTGATAGTGAGGTTTGTTGTACCCCCAAGTTAGAGCTTTGATCAAAGCAGCCTTTTCACAAATTTACATATTATTTTAAGGAGATAATGGGAAGCTCCAATTTGCTTCTACTCCTGACTAGAGGAGATGCATCCAGTGCCTTAATTTTTATATATTTCTTCCTCTGAGTATCACTTGCATTTCCATGATATTTCTCCTGACTCTACAACAAATGCAGGGAATATCACTTCCTTGACAATGTAATTGAAAGGTTTTCTTTTTTAGATGTGATTTGAGAAGTAGAATTTCATCTAAAGTTAGCTGAAATTTTATTTTTTTGAGTGAGCATTATAGGGAAATAAAAAACAGTTGGGAACTTGTCAACATCGTCACCTCCCCCAGGCCTGTTTGTTTTTGTGTTTTTTTGTCTGTAGTAATTATTTTCTACCTACGGAAGAAAGGTATTTGGGAATGTGAACTTCCAAATATTTCTGCCAGAAGACTGAAATTTCCTTTACCCTACAGTACTTGACCAGGGTTTCAACAAAATCATTGTCCCTTCCACTGATCAAAGTATGCACTAGAATTTTTCCCTGAGCTGTCTGTAGCTCCGCTCAGATCAGGCATCTTATCCATTCGATATCTGAGTTAAGTAACACCACAGGCTGCATCATTGGAGAATAAATATATAAAGCCCCAATAGTATAGTTCTTACTCTTGCACGCAAATAAAATGCCAGCTATTATCTTCACCTTCTGCTTCCTCTAATTCCCCTTCTTTCTCTCCCTTTTGGAAGGGAACCACTCCTCCCTCAACTTCAGTAAGAAATTTGCCCCAGGCCCAGGTTCCTACTTTGAAAATCACAAGGAAGGATGGGAACCCTGTGGACTTTCCGAAAGGAAAAACAATCCAGGAATCCTGAGTTGTTCTGCTCTCCTACCCACCAATCAGGACTAACAGCTGAGACAAGTTTTCCCTTCCCCCTCTCCTCACCCTCCCCTGCTGCTGCTGCTGGATAAAAAAGTTATTAATCTGCTCCTGGAGGAATCCATCCTTCACCTAGCTGTTTATTGGAATGTATTCTCTTCTATTGTACGGCAGTTGACCTAAAATTGCCTTTGCCTACAAGTTAAATTTTGGCAAGTATCGGGAACCAAACCAAGCTTAATATCGATGAATTTGGGTTGCTCAGTCCAAACTGAAAAGATAGGTAACTACTGAAAGGTATAATAACTTTAATCCTTGCTTCTCCCCCTTGTCCACATTTCTTCTTTCTTACCCCAGGAATTACCCTCTGGAGAGTGATAGTTTTGGGGCAGAAATGTTTTTGAATATTGACCGCGGAAGCAAGATTTGGGGGCTGGGCTTCTGAAAAGTGACGTATCTTACCCTCCGCCTTGGTTGGCTGACACTCTTTCCCACACGTGGTTTTTGGGCGGAAGGTAAACACAACCATGTGGACTTGCTGGAAGCCACACCCCCACGCAAAGACACGTGGTTGCGGGGTGCTGTTAAACAACTACAGGAATCACGGGGTGCCTGCTGCTTATGCTTATTGGCTACAGAGTCAGCGAATAAAAACGAGAATGAAAACTATTGGGTGCAATTACAGCGGTTTCTCTCTACTCCCACCCACCCCACCATTGAGTCATTCATTCAGTGGCTCCTGTGTGTTCTCTGCTCCACTATAGTTTGACAGCCAGTTCCCCACGTGTCCTTCAGCGGGGGTGTGTCTTTTGGGGAGCCGGGGAGTTTTGTGTTTATAATCTGCTACTCCACTTGGGACAGTATGCATTTAATTCATAAATTTGTCAAATGTTAGGATGGGAAAGGACCCTTTAGCTTACTAATAGTATTCCCTACTTCATAGTTTCTTCTCAATCTTCCCTCGTCCCTAGAATTATTCTTGGCTCAAGAGCTAAAGGGCTAAAAATGGTGAGAGGCTGATGGTTATCCTATCAAGTGCCTTAAAGGCAACCAGTAATTGGATGAATTTATGTAGGACATCTAGCATCTGTTTGAGGCCACCTTTCCCAGGGTTCTCAAGGGATAATATTTTGTTCCCCACCTCCTTTTATATACATTCACTTCTGCTACTACAACACTGATGAGAATAGGCCAAAGTGGCCTACAAATGGCCAGAAGACTGTTACAGGACATCTAGGATTGGATACTACTAGGTATGACTATTTGTCAGCTAATCCTGGATATGGAGTAGAGAAAGCTTTGTTAGGCTCCCAAATCCGAATAATCACACCACTGGCTTATGGCTGACAGGATAATCTATGTTTTTTGGCCCTGTGTGTCACCACAGTTACTTTGAAAGGCCCATGAAGGCCCAAACCCCTTTATTACCATAATGACACATCCTTATGATTCTGCTTCTTTCGCTGTCCTTGTCATGGAAATGCCTGAGCTATGGGCCACACGAATTTAGAGGCTCTACCCATCCTTTCATCTATACTTATAGATATACAGGGCAATCATCCCTGCAGAGTTTCTTAAGGAAGCAGTATGGATTTGTGGACTGTTCTTCCAGTGCTAGTAGGAGACGGGGAAAGAGTGGAATAGGATTGTAGGGAAAAGGCGAGGGCAGAGATTTGATTTCCAGGCCAATGTTTTTTACTAGGGACAGGAAGGCCTAACGTGGAAATCAAAGAGGATGCACATATTTCATATTCAGTTGCCTTCTTCCACCCACGTTAACCTTCCTGAAAGAGGCCCTGCTTGTCGCTACACCACAGGAGGGTGCTGGGGTGGGGAAAGTCTAGGTGGGGGTAGGGTGTGAGAAAGGGCAACAAAGTGAGGGTCAACTAAAACAAGGTGAGGTAGGGTGCGGCTAAAATGAAAAACTCTAAAAAAACAAAAACTCTAAAACTCCTCCCCACTCCGGGGCCGTTTCAAACCACCTCTTTCCTCCACCTCCCGCTCACTCCTCCCACCAAGCATGCCCTGTCAGCGGGACTGACTACGCATGCTCCTCCGCGCTTCGCTCGCTCTAGGTTTTCCTGGTCGCGGTCTTTCTTTTTCCTCCTCGGGGCCCGTTTTGGACCGGGATAGAACAACAAATCCCAGAAGCCTGTGCGGTGGCCCGGGGATAGAACCGGGCAGTTACTGGAGAGAAGAGAGGAATAAGGAGTTCCTTGGGATTGGTTTTTTTCCGCAGCGGCGGCAGCAGGAGGCCAGCCAGCGCCTCGGCCTGTGGCTACTTTTGAAGTGGGAGCTCCCGTTGCTTCCTTTCCCTACCCCCTTTTCCCGCCGCCTTCCCCCCCCCCCCGCGTGTAGGCGGTCACGCGGGGGCGGGTCCCCTCTCGGTGGCAGCGGCGCGGAGAGGCGGGAAGAGACTGGGGAAAGAAAGAGCGGCGGCCGTGAGGGGTGCCCCGGCGGCTGCAGCAGCGACAGCTGCATTCACTCTAATAGTAGCAGCAGGAACCGCGGCGGCGGCGACGGAGAGGAGAAGATGTCAGAGGAACAGCCGGAAAAAAAGGGAGACCCGGCTTCCGAGGTGGGTGAAAAGCACAAGCCCGTGACCGCGACCGCCCCGAGGCTGCAGCCACCCAGCGGAGAGGACGGCGGGGGACGGAGTAGGAGGGTGGGTTCGGTTTCCTTCGGATGCTGGAGGGCCCTGATGCAACATCCACCCCAGCCCTGGGTGGGGGCGGGGAGGAGGGGGGCAGTAGCTGGAGAGCTGTTTCGGGAGCCGGTGGGGCCCGCTGCAGGATGGCATGGCGTGGCGTGGAAGGGGGCCTACCTGGTGCTAACCGGGCTGTTGCTTCAGCAACAATGGCCGGCGGCGGGGCTAAGTCCAGAGTTTTCTGCAGCTGTTGTTAACCGGCTCTGATGTGGCCCGCGGCTGATGAAGGAGGAGGAGACGAGCATTGTGAGATAGTGTTGTTGCTCAGCGCCCCGCGCGCCTCTCTCCTTATTTGGGGAGGTATTTGGAACCCAGTAACTCGGGCGATGGGGAAACTCACCTCACTTTCTTGCATCGACCCCCTCACCGCGCCCCCAGTTTCCATGAAAATATCGGGGCATGCCTCTGCCCTTCCTGTTACTTAGTTTGATTTGCATCTCAACATCGGGCTTCCCTGAATACTCTAGTGGGTTTCTTCCCTTTACTATTAGTTCCGGTTGCTCCTGCAGTGTACATCTTGAGGGAGTGAAAGAAAGTGGTATGAAGAACTACCTTGCTATAGAGTTAATAAAGAATGTTTTGGTTTGTGTTGTGCAGATAATGGAATTATCTTCAACTGACTCTGAGACTGAGTCACCAAAGGAAGACAATGAAGATGACATTCAGTTTGTTAGTGTAAGTAGCCATTGCATTCACTTTTACCATAGTAAACGATGCCTTTAAACCGTCCGTACACGGTAATAATAATAGCTAGCATCTCTGTTGGGGTTTCAGAGCGTTTTTAGGCATTAACTTGTTTTGAGCCACAAACAACCCGGTGAGGTTTATATTAAAATTATTATCCCCATTTTACAGATGAAGAAAGTGAAGCACCAGAGAGGTTAATAATGGGACTTGCTACTTGAGTAGCAGCAAGGAATTGTCACATCCAGAATTCTAGCTTTTTTTTTTTTTCCTAACTCCAAGCCTCACACATAAAGTCTGTTTAGAACAAGAAGTGACCTTGGAGAACATCTGAACCAACTTCCTCAAAGTGAGACTTAGAAAAGATGTGACTTGTTCAAGGTAACAATTTGGAAATGGCATCCTGCGGAACAGCCTACATGCCTCTTCCTCCTTATTTCTGTGTCTTGCTATTTTTTCTACACTGTAATACCTGCACTAGTTTGGTTTTCAGCTGTTAAGCAACTTCACCTTTCTGGAAGAGGCATGGCAGTTGAGAAGCATAGAAGCATCTAAGAAGCTAAAGTAGATATTACAAAGTTCACACACTTCAGTTCACCAAATATTCATCATCCATTTGTTATTTGAAAGATACTACTAGGTGCTAGACTTATTAAAGATGAAACAAGGCAATTTCTCCAAATTTTGCTGCCTGACCATGGAGATAAAACATATACATAAGTAAGCATATACAATGTAGAATACAAAAGGTAAAAAGAGAGAGCTAAAGTGCTGTGAGGAATTTGAGAATGATCATATTTCAGGTAGAAGAGTAGTTCCCAGGGCTTCATAGAGGAGGTGAAACCTGAGTTGAGCCATGAGATTTTCAAGAGGGGACTGTTAGCCGCTAGAGGTAGGGGAGCAGGATGAGTAAAAAGCCCAGAGAGAGTAGAGGGCAGAATCAAAATGGCCAGAGGGGAAAAAAAACTAGAAAGGTATCTTTGAGAGAATATATAGATGACCTTGAAAATACCAAGGACAGGAACTTATAAATAGGTGTGGGGGTCACCAAAGTTTTTTTGAGGAGAGGAATAACATGATGAGAGCAGTATGATAGGAAGTTTATACATTGGGTGATTTGGAGAAGGAATAGATTGGAGACAGGAAGGACCAGATAATGAAACATTTTCTTTGTAGTAGTTCCAAATTCAAGAAAGGTAATGAAGATCTGAGCTAGGGTGGTTGCAGTGGGAATTGAGAGGAGAATATAGACGAAATATTGCAGAGGTAAAATAGACACAGATTTTGGCAACAGTTTGGATATGAGGGAGAAGAAAAAGTCAAAAATGACTTGGAGATGATTAGTCTAGGTGACCCAGGAGGTTTACGGTACCATCAATAGAGAATAAAAGAAGTAAAATAGGTAATAAAGTAGGGGTAATGGAAGGTTTTGGGAATGAGATTTGGTGTTTAGTTTTGGGCATATTGCGTTTCAGGGTCATAGCCTATTTGCTATTTATTGTTTTAGGCACACTAACAAGTATTAGTGATCTCTTAAGTTCAGTCAGCTGGACTGGAAAGGAGCTACTGTAGAATGTAGTTAAGCACAAGGACTGCATCTTCAGTAAATAGAAAGCAGATCCCAAACCCCTCAAAAGCATAACTTGTGTTAGGATCATTTATTGTTGAGGCAAAATTCCCCTTTTAGTCAATAATCCTGTGCTATCAAGAATGTTCATTTATGTTGAGTATATATTTTAGACAGTATTTACGTACAAAGTAGATGAGAGTTTTGGTGCTTAAAAATAAAGTCATCATATTGTTGAAAGACCACAGGTATTGGATTTAGAAGACCTAAGTTAAAGCTCTGTCTTCTATTAGTTGTGCTACCTTTCAAGTTGTAAGGAAAACTATGCTACTATTACTGTTATTGTATTAAATCCTCAGTCATCCAGAACAACTTAATTTGGCTAAGGTTTTATAGTAATTCTGATTTTCTTAGAGCAGGGGTAGGGAAGCTGTGGTGTCAAGGCCAGGTATGGCCCTCCACCTCCCCTCAAGTGAGGCCCTTTGACTGAATCCAAACTTCACAGAACAAATCGCCTCAATAAAAAGGTTTGTTCTGTGAAGTTTGGATTTAGTCAAGGGGCTGCATTTGAGGACCTAGAGGGCCACATGTTTCCCTAGATCCTTTAGGACCTAGAGTATCTCTTCTTGTTTATCTTGGTTGGCACATGGTTAAGGCCTAGTAAATAAATCAGTGGTTATGAAATATTTAGGCCATTATTTGGTCTAATTGTTACTCAAGTAATTTATTTTTTATTTTTTAATTTTTTTGCTTTTTGGAAGGCAATTGGGGTTACGTGACTTGCCCAAGGTCACACGGCTAGTAAGTATTAAGTGTCTGAGGCCAAATTTGAACTCAGTTCCTCCTGACTCTGGGCTGGTGCTCTATTCTCCACCTACCCTCCCCTATTCAAGTAATTTAGTAAGATTGTTTGGAAAGTCTTCACTAAAACAAACCCCTTGTTTTCTTACTAATTCCGGTAGGATGGATAGTCTGTCCCTAGTACTTGGAAACATAAATTATGTTTGGTACAGTGGGAAGAATTATTAGATTTGTAGTCTTAAGGGCCTGGGTTTGAATTGCAGCCCTGCTAGTTTATACTGTATCATGTGTCACCCACTCTGAGCCTCAGTTTCTCCTCTGTATACATAGTGGTTTGGACTAGCTGATCTCTTCAAGAGCTTCTAGAGGTAAAATTTATGCTTTTACTATGAGTCATTAGGACATACATGTGGGACCAATTTAATATTAAACATAATATATATAAATCTGAGAGATGAGTATAACTTCTCAGTAGGATGGTGCAGACCAGTTAGTATTTTTAGCTTGTCTTCTTAGAAGGTAGTAGTTTTTTTAAAAAACAAGTGGTTGTTGCATCATAACTCCTTTTTTACTCAGGTGAGCAAGATTGCTTACCAGAGATCATATGTATACTTCTAACCTGATCACAGCATCATTTATTCTTAGCCATAGTACTGAGAATTGGAGGAAAAAATTAAACCCTAAGACTCAGATACTTTCTAGTTGTGTGACCCCTGGGTAAGTCTTAACCCTGCTTGCCTCAGTTCTTCATCTGTAAAATGAGCTGGAGAAGGAAATGGCAAACCATTCTAGTACTTTGCCAAGAAAACCCCAAATGGGGTCATAGAGAAAAACTACTCAACAATGAGATAAGAATCTAAAAAAGCTACAACACTCACTTTTTTCCCCAATTTTTAAAAAATGCTTTATTAACTTCTGATTTACATTATTCGTTCCCGCCCGATTTTGAGTTACACATTTTCTCCCCATTTTTCCCCCACCCATCCCCCCAAAACAGCAGTCCCACAGGATATCCCCACCTCCAATCTGCTCTCTCCCTTATTTTCTCCCATACCAGTTTCGACTTTTCCAGTGGATCTCTATGCCTCAGTGCCTGTATATCTTATTTCTTAATTACATGTTATACATACATACATATACACACACACACACACACACATATATATATACATATATATTTGAATACTGGATTTTAAAATTTTCAATTCCAGACTTATTCCCTTCCCCCCTGCCACCCACCCCCACTGGGAAGACAAGCAGTTCAGTATAGGTTGTACATGTGCGGCTAATGCAAAACAATAACAGTAGATATATTGTAAAAGACTGACTATATTTCCCTCCTTCCTATCCCACCTCCCACTTGTTCTATTCTCTACTTTGATCCTGTCCCTTTTCAAAAGTGGGTGCTTCCAACTTCCCTCCCCCCCAGCCTGCCCTCCCTTCCATTGTCCCCCCTCTCACCCCCTTTCCCCCCTATTCTCCTGGAGGGTGAGATCCCCTATTTAGTGTGTATTTCACTCCTTCCTCAAGCCAGATGCAATGGGAATAAGGTTGACCCATTCCCTTTTGCCTTCCTATTCTTCCCCTCCATTATAACCATTTTCCCTTGCCTCTTCTGTATGAGATAGTTTGCCCCAATCTGTCTCTCCCCATCTCCTCTCACCTCTTAATTTCACCTTTTAAGTAAGTATCATCCCTTCCTGTTAAATTGGTCCTGTGCCCTCTATCTATGTATACCTGTAAACATATATACACACATTCACATATGTATTCATATTCCCATATACCCTCATATATAGACATCTATATATATATATTTCTAATCCCTTCAACTACTTAGAAAAGTTTCATAAGTTACAATTATTGTTTTTCCATGTAGGAATGTAAATAGTTCAGCTTTGATAAGTTCCTTATGATTTCTTTTCCCTGTTTACCTTCTCATGCTTCTCTTGCTTCTTGTATCTGAATGTCAGATTTTCTATTCAACGCTGGTTTTTTCAGCAAGAATGCTTAAAAGTCCTCTATTCCACTGAATGACCATATTTTCCCCTGAAACATGATACTCAGTTTTGCTGGGTAGGTGACTCTTGGTTTTAATCCCAGCTCCCTTGATATCTGGAATATCACATTCCAAGCCCTTCGATCCCTCAGTGTAGAAGCTGCCAGATCCTGGGTTATCCTGATTGTGTTTCCACAATATTCAAATTGTTTCTTCCTGGCTGCTTGTAATATTCTCTCCTTAATCTGGGAATTCTGGAGCCTGGCTATAATATTCCTAGGAGTTTTCTTTTTGGGATCTTTTCCAGGAGGTGATCGGTGGATTCTTTCCACCTCTATTTTGCCCTCTGGTACTAAAACATCAGGGCAGTTTTCTTTGAGAACTTCCTGGAGGATGATTTCTAGGTTCTTACTTTGGTCATGGCTTTCAGGCAGTCCAATAATTTTTAAATTATCTCCTGGATCTATTTTCCAGGTCAGTGGTTTTTCCCATGAGATATTTCACATTGCCTTTTATTCTTTCATTTGTTTGGATCTATTTAACAGCATCTTGATTTCTCATAAAGTCATTAGCTTCCATTTGCTCCAATCTAATTCTGAAGCAATGATTCTCCTCATTGAGCTTTTGAGATTCTTTTTCCATCTGGCAAATTCGACTTCTTAAGGCATTCTTCTCCTCATTGCCTTTTTGAGCCTCCTTTGCCACTTGAGTCAGTCTGTTTTTTAAGGTTTGATTTTCCTCAGTCAGGCTGTTGACTCTCATTTCATAATTTTCTTGCATTGTTCCCATTTCTCTTCCCAATTTTTCCTCCACTTCCCTTATCTGCTTCTTAAGGTCCTCTATGGCCTGTAACCAGCTTATATTTTCCTTTGAAGCTTTTGGTGCAGGAGTTCTGACTTCACTGTTTTCCTCCTGTTCCATGCTTTGCTCCTTCTTGTCCCCAAAATAGGAGTGTAATGTTGGAATCTTCTGTCTGTTTTGTTTCCTTTGCCTGCTCATTTTGCCACTCAATTATTTGACTTCTGGGCTTTTTGCCACAGTAGGACTCTGCCACCAGACAGGGGAGTTTTCATCCCAAACACTGGGGTTTTCTCAGCTGCCGGAGGTATTAGATGGGTGCCCTCTGTGAGGTCTCCACACCCTCTGGCAAGCTGGACACACACCCCAGGACCTCCACCCTAGACTGCAATCCAGACCCAAGCAGGTTAAAGCAAGAGCGATTACCCCTCAGACTGGTGCTTGGTCCCCCTACACTCGGCAGGCCAGGAGCTGAAGACGCCATGTGGGGCTGCCTCGCTATGGCGTCTCAGCGGTTTCTCGCCCTGGGGGTAAAAGCCACACACTCCCACTTACTGGGTCCCAAAGTCCAGACTGCACTGACCTTTCACCTTGTTCTTTGCATCTATGTATTGATAAATCTGGAAATGGCCACAGCTGCTGCTGATCTGGAGTCCCTCTGGCAGGCAGCTGGTCAGGCCTGCCCTAGGGCTAAAGCCTGGGGGGGGGCTGGGTTTGGCTCTCAGAGCCCTGCGCTGGCTGATTCCTGCTGGCCTGCCGGGCTGTCCTCAGCGGGAGGTTAGCTTCTCTGTGTCATTTTGTGGGTTCTGCAGCTCCAAAGTTTGTTTAGAGTCCCCTTTTTACATGGATTGGGGAGGCGGGAAGGTAGTGCTTCTACTCTGCCATCTTGGCTCCGCCCCCCCTCCAGAACACTCATTAAAAGATGAATTGATCAAGTTTGAGAAGCTATTGTAGATTTTTCTCAGATTATAATCTGTGTCATAAATCAAGCATTAAGCAAGCACTTAATGTGAAAACAAGATCATCCTCTACCCTCAAGGAGTTTAGATTCTGGGTTGAGAGAAGACAACATATAAAGCTTGTTGTAAGAGGGTAAGGCTACTGATGAGAAGGTAGAGAGGAATTTCAGAGAGGAAGTCCAGTAGGGAGTGAAGTCATTGTGGCTGAGGCCCTTCATAAAATGGTGGCCCAGCTAGTGACACACCAGTCAGGAGGGTGGGCTGCACCCTTGTTGGGATATCATCGTGGTAGTTTTTCCTAAGAGTCATATTTTGAATATCTTTATCTCCCAAATTACTTTAACCAAGAATAGGTGAGATATGGATGTTTACATTTCCACTCCAGAAAGCATAAAAATTAGGCTGTTGGTTGGATGGAAGCCTAGATGTTACTTATTTTCAAGAGTCACTAGCCCATTTAACTTATGTGACTGTTTTGTCTTGATAAATATTGCTGTTTTCTTCTATAGTTTGGAATGAATTTTCTGAAATTGTAGGCATATAGTCAAGGGAGTTTTCTAGAGAGGGAGGCTGTTTTAAGAACAACTTAAAGGACATAGTGTATCCAGGATTTTATCTATCTGCATTTCTCTCTGTTTATTTTGGGGTCTTGGTTTTCAGGAGTTTGAAGATTTCTTAAATTTAATTCCTTGACCTGTTTTCCAGGTCAGTCATTTTTGGAAGTAGATACTTTACATTTTCTTCTATTTTTTCCACTCTTCTGATTTTGTTGTATTTCTCCTGTTGTGGAATCATTGATTTCTGTTTGGTCCATTTTAATTTTCAGGTAGTCTAATACTCGAATAAAGTTTTCTAAATTCTATTCAAAGTTATTTATTCTCCTGATTCTATGGAGCTTTCTAATATCACTTAAAATTTCATCTTTTTATTTTTTGCTTCTTTTCAATTTTCCTTGGGGGGGTAGGGCAGTTGGGGTTAAGTGACTTGCCCAAGGTCATACAGCTAGTTTGTGTTGTGTCTGAAGCCAGATTTGAACTCAGGTCCTCCTGACTCCAGGGCCGGTGCTCTATTCACTTCAACACCTAGCCGACCCTGTTTGTTTTTAAGAAAAAGTTTTGATTACTGTAGATATTAGAGCATATGCACACAAGTGTATGTCCAACATTTGCTTTCTTTCCTGTGTTTGCTTTCACCTCTGTGTTCTTTAAAGCTCATAAATGGCCCTAGCATTAGTGTGGTACAGTGAATTTTGAGTAATGGGTCTTGGTTTGAATCTACTATCTGAGTGACCCTATTAGGGAAGTCACTTAACTGCCCTGAAACTTGGTTTTCCTATGAAAAAATGAAAGGATTGAACTAAACTCTCTTTAATAAGGGCTCTTCAGAGTAGATCCTATAATTCACTCAAGACATATTATCACAAGTTATTTTCTTCTTTGATTAATTTTTCTGATTAATGTATTGATAGTTTCCCCAAATTGTTGAAGCAGTGATATGTTGCATTGATTTTAACATCTTTTCTGAAGAGATTCTAGTCTAGAGGACATTAAAATCTTTCATTTCATAAAAACTTTAGAAAACATTAGAAATTAGAAATTTCCTTTAACAATCTATATAATGTATCTCTATTTCCAAATCATCTGAGCCCTCTAGCAGTCTATTTTCTCATACATGCAGTGAAATAAGAATATTGGTTTATTATTCAAATGGTACAGGAATTTTTAATAAAAATGATTGATTATAAAGCACTTTTAACTCAACACTAAATACCAATTTTGTACCAGGCGATGTGCTAGACCACAGGTTCCTAAACTTATTGGCCTACTGCCCCCTTCTCAAAAGAAAAAAAAATTACTAAGTGCCCCCTGGAAATCTGCTTTCTTTAATCCTTTAACAGTTTGTTTGTTTTTTTATTTGCATCATTTCAAAAAAAAATATATATTTTTTAAAATGGCACATCTTAAATTTAATAATTTATTGTAAATTTGTGGGGTTTTACTGCATTGAAATTTGGATGACACAATGTTGCATCACGTAACCATACAGTATTGTATTGTAAACAAGTCAAATACAAGAAGCAAGAGAAACATGAGAAGGTAAACAGGGAAAAGAAATCATAAGGAACTTATTAAAGTTGAAATACTTATATTCTTACATGGAAAAACAATTGTAACTTATGAAACTTTTCTCAGTATGAGAATTGAAGGGAATAGAAATGTATATATATGTACACATACATATATGTGAGGGTATATACATACATATAGGAGGGTATATGGGCATATGAATACATATGTATATATGTGTACAGGTATATATAGACAGAGGGTACAGGACCAGTTGAATAGGAAGGGATGATACTTAAAAGGTGAAGTTAAGAGGTGAGAGAGGAATATAATGATAGGAGATGGGGAGAGATAGAATGGGGTAAATTATCTCATAGAAGAGGCAAGGGAAAACTGTTACAATGGAGGGAAAGAACAGGAAAGCAAAAGGGAAAGAGTCAACCTTATTCTTAATGAATTTGGCTTAGGGAGGGAATGACATATACACTAAATAGGGTATCTTACCCTACAGGAAAGTAGGGAGGAAGGGGATGAGACGGAGCATAATGGAAGGGACGGCAGGCTGGTGGGGAGGGAAGTTGGAAGCACCCACTTTTGAAAAGGGACAGTATCAAAGTAGAGGATAGAACAAGTGGGGGGTGGGATGGGATGGAGGGATATATAGTCAATCTTTCACATTATATTCACTATGGAATTGTTTTGCATAGCTACACATAGTACAACCTATATTGAATTGCTTATCTTCCCAGTAAGGGTGGGTGACAAGGGAGATAGGGAAAGAATCTGCAATTCAAAGGTCAAATGTTTAAAATATACCGTGTTTCCCCGATAATAAGACACTGTCTTATTAATTTTTTTGGACAGAAAAACACCAGAGGGCTTATTTTCAGGGGAGGGCTTATTTTAATGAATATTGACAGCAATTTTAATAAACAGGTAAATGTGAACAAAAAAATGTACCTTTATTCAATAAGCAAATCACTGGGGAAGAACAGGATGACGCGCTCACTGTTGCAGCTCTGATTGGATGCAGCTTGGAGCGCGCATGCGTTTCACCCAGGGGTACCGTAATGTAGCGTGTAGCGCAGGGGATCACCTTCACTACAGTAGCAATCTCAATAGGGCTTATTTTCGGGATAGGTCTTATTATTGGGGAAACACGGTATATATAATTATAATTATTATTATTTTACATGTAATTGGGAAATAAGATATACAGACAGTGGGGCATAGAGATCCACCATACCCTATTGGAACTTCAGAGGGGAAATGGGGAGAGATATAGGAGAGAGCAGATTGGGGGAGGGGATAATTCAGTGGGATTGATGTTTTGGGGTAGTGGGTAGGAGAAAAATGGGGAGAAAATTTGTAACTCAGTCTTGTGGAAATGAATGATGTAAACTAAAAGATAAAAAAAAGAAAAAAACGATAGTTTATGAAGTGGAGACAATACCTACCTTTTAGGTAGCTTGTAACATAGACATTTGCTGCCATTTAAAGATGACTTTTTAATTTTTTTCCGTGTTTTTAAAAAATGTCTTTACTTAACAGCAAATTGCTCTTCTAAGATTAAGCACTAGAAAAGGAAGATCCTTCTCCTAGGCAGGAACAATGTCTACTTTTGTGATTTGTGTAATGAATATTGATTTTTAAAACTTTTTTGATTTGTTAATGTATCATTGTAATGTCTAGTAATAAGTATACCTTGCTTTATAAAGTGTGTTCCTAAAAAGTTTTGGGCTTGATCTTATCCTCTATCTCTCCAATCCTTTAATCTTTCCCTATTGACTGGTTCCATTTCTATTACCTTCAGATGTGCCCAGCTCTCCAGTATCTTTTAAAAAAAACCTTCACTAGACCCTATCACCCCCTCAATCTATCACCCAATAGTTCTTTTCCCTTTCTCAGCTAAGCTCAATGAAAAAGCACAACTAAGAAATATGTATACTCTTTATTTGCATTCAAAATTGTCAGAGGTTAGGGGCGGCTAGGTGGCACAGTGAGTAAAGCACCAGCTGTGGAGTCAGGAGGACATGAGTTCGGTTCGCCTCAGATACTTAACACCCACACAAAAAAACCGTGTAACCTTGGGCAAGTTACTTAACCCTCCAAAAGGCAAAAAAAAAAAATTTGTCAGAGGTCTTTAATACCTCACTTTTCTAAAATTATATGCTTGTCTTTAACTCCATTCTGTGTCTTTTAACTTCCACAGCTCTCGTTTATTTTTCACTTCTTTCTTCTAGCTCTTTAATTTAAACTTTTTTTCTTTTTCTTTTTTTTTTTTAAAGCAATTGGGGTTAAGTAACTTGCTCAAGGTTACATGGCCAGGTGTTTCTGGATAGGTGCTAAGTGTCTGAGCCCGGATTCGATCCCCAGGTCATCCAGACACTAGGGCCGGTGCTCTTACTCACTGTGCTACCTGGCTGCCTTTTAATTTAAACTTTTAAAGCACTCGTGCATCATTTCTTTTAGGAATTTTAATTGGTCTTAAAGTCTGCAATCTCTATGTGTGTGTATGTTTGTGTTTTGAATCTTTGTAGGCATTTTGAAATTATTCTCTTGGTACTATGTCATGGGCATCCCTGGTGTCTTTTTTTATTTTCTCATTTTCCCAACCTTTCTTCATGGATTGGGACCTTGTGTTTAGCTAGACTTTGTGCTTTTCTGGTGGGATTGTAATGGTCTTACGTCATCCTGGCCTGTCTTATCTGATGTTCATTCTACTATATAGTTACAGCTCTATAACATTCTGCTGTTGATGTCTGGCTGTGAGTTCAGTTTAGAGGATATCACCGTACCCTTTTTTACTCACAGGTTTGGCTTTAAGTTCCCCTAATTGATATTAACAGTTCTTTGGGAGGAATGTGACTAGCTCAAATATCCTGGACCATCCCTTTTCCACAGTTTTTGCCCTTATCACTTCTTACTTACCTATGGGTATAATTTGTGATCTAATGCTGAAAGGATAACCCCACTGGTTTTTCCTTAGATTTTGCTATTCAGGCTGAAGTTTTTCTGAAGTCTTCTTTGGATTATTAGTTGTTGGGATATCCTACGCTGCTTTCTTTTGATTCTGTTTTGCCTGGTCTCCTAGAGCAAGAGAAATTTAATGAAAAGATTTTTTAAATTCAGTTGAAGTAAGAGTATTTTATGGAGTGTTTAGCCTTTTTCTAAGTGCTTATGATAATCCAGGAGAAGTACAAAAATTGGGTCCCTGTTTTTAAGGAGTTTACAGATTAGCTAAGGAGATATAGGACTAATACCATGAAACTATTGACAGTGCAAAACAATATAATTGCTTCACTGCATCAGCGAATCTAAGATCTTAACAATGTTAGTAACTCAAGCCAACTTCACAGGGTGCAGGTCATCTGCTTCTCATCTTCAGTGACTTTTGTCCATGTTAATCTTTCATAGGGGTTCCACCCAACACAAACTTTTTTCAAAGTTATACATAACATAGGCAACAGTTGTGAAGCACTTGGGCTGCCCGTCTGTCTCTCACTTCACTGTGTAACTTGCCCCAACTTCTTCTGTATAGTCATAAAACACATGAATGTCTTTTATGCCCCATCTTTAGTATAAATTATTTATAGTAATAATATACTGCAGCCTGTTAGGCCCACCAGATTATAATGTTTTGTGATTTGTAGCCATAAAGTTGCAATAATATTGGTGTTTTGTTTTTTTTTTTTTCTTTAGAAAGAACTTTGGGTTCATTAAAGCATTGCACAATTTTCCAAATGTCATCTAGCCCTCTTTCTTCCTCTAGTTCAATTCTAGGCCCACTTCCTTTTCTGTTAGCAGTGTCTATTCTCTTATTATTGGATCAGCTAAGTGAACTGGTCATCTAACTGCATATCAGAATCTGAACAGTAGGCAATCTTCTTTGTCCATGTGTTTTTTCTGGTGTAGATTTTTTAACTGAATTATTGATTGCTTTTGAATCTTATTTAAGAGATTCAGTCGTACTTATAATTAGCACAATGGCATCTGAAGGATTTTATAAAGAACCCCTTTTCCATTTATACTTTGTGCTGGTTGTCCTCCATGAAAATGACATATATGCTCGAATAAATATCTAAATGTATGTGTGTACACACATGTATATGTACATATACATGTATGTATATATGTCTATACTTTATGTCCTAGTTATTATTAATAATTATCATTAGACAAAGTTAATCTCTTATTGAAGCTATCAATGAAACTTATATGGGTAGTTCCTTTTAGAGGAGAGGCTTTGAGTTTGCATTTTGTTCTGCTGAATTAATTACACTTTTTATGGTCAGCATAAGGACAGTGAGAATTTGCTTTCTCTGTACTTTTCTGGAGGTTATGTGACAATAAAGATGTGCTTCGGATGTAGGCTCTCTTTGACAAAAGCCTGCTTTTCATATTTTTATCTTACGTAGAACATTTATATAATTTTCTAGCCATGAGAAAGGAGGCATATAGGTTGGTAGTTAATGATGTCCTCTCCATCACTGTTTTGGGTTAGTTGGTAGTGGTCTTCCTGTCATTCAGTATCTTTATCTTGAGAATTAATCTTTTAGTGCCCTTACAATTATTATTTCCTGCATGGAACTTGTTTCTATTTGCTTTGGTCTAGCTCTTCTTTCTATCTTTGTTTTCTTGAATTCCTTTTCTACTTCAGCTTACCAGCACACCGGGAGACTAAGATCATAGGGTAACAGGTTTAGAGCTAGAAGAGACCTTTGAAGTCAAATAGTCTCGTTCCTTCATTTTGCAAAAGATGAAACTGAGACCAAGAAAGGAATCTGTGAACTTGTGCAAAATCACACTTGATAGTAGGCATACAAACTAAAAGTCTTTTGATTCCAAACCCTAGAGATGAATAAGTTCAATAAAAGCCCTACTCCAAAGCCACATTGTAGTGTGAGTCCTCCAGTTCTGTTGTGGACAGAGTATTAGCCTTTTCAGGTTCTACCATGCTTAAAAGGTTTCAGATATTTTCCCAGCAACAGACCATATGAAGCCCAATTTAGCTAAACATAAAGATTATAAACACCACTAGCCTGATGATCAAAGGTGGCAAAATTCATCTCTAAACTACCTCTGCTGTTTCTCTTCCAGTCTCTATCCAGTTCTGTTCTACCTTTTGCTTGTGCCCTCTTGAATCTCTGTTTTTTTCTATCTAAACAAATTTCCCCTTATTTTAGATATCCTGCATTCCTTTCCTATTCTGGCCTTGGTAGACTCTCCTTTTGAGATTTTTGCCCATATATGTCACCTTATTCAGATCATGGTGACAGTTATCTGTTAGCACCAGTTTCATTCTCTATCCTTAAAAGAGTTCAGTACCTGGCGCAGTATTTCTCTCTATTTTATCCCCTACTTTTATATTTATAGACTTCATATATATGTTGACTTTCTCTTAAGTATTTTTTTAGTTTATCAACTTCAACTTTTATAACCTGCTCTTTAAATCTATTTCAATATAATCAAAGAATTGGAGAGTTGGAAGGGGCTTTGGCAAACATGGTTGATTCTGTATCTCAACAAGTGGCAATCCAGCCTGTCCTTGAATATTTTTAATCAGGAGGAACCCACCACATCCTGAGACAACCTAGTCCGCTTTTAAAAAAAATTAAATGTGTATGTGTGTACACACACATATCTATACTTATTTTTCAAAGTGCACACATCTGCCATCCTATCCTCCCTCACCCAGTTCCCTTACATTATTGAAAAGTAAAGAAAAAATCCATTATGTATTTTCAATCAAACAGATACCTACATTATTATGTCCAAAAAATATTTTGTCTCATTCTGCACTCTGAGTCTTTCTATCATGAGGTGGGTAGCATGTTTCATTATTAGTCCTGGAATCATAGTTGGTTGTTACTCTGATAAAAGTTCTTAATACTTTCAAAGTTGGTTGCGTTTACCATATTGTTATTGTACAAATTGTTCTCCTGGTTTTGTTCACTCTGCATCATAAAAGTTCAGACAGGTTTTTCCAGGTTTCTCAGAAACCATAACTTTGCCTTCATTTCTTCCAGTACCTTAATATTTTATTATATTTATGTTCCACAACTCTTTCATCCTTTTATCCATTCTCCAATTTATGTGTAGCTGCTTAGGTTCTCATTCTTTGCCTACTCAAAAAGAACTGTATTTTTGTACATCCTCAGAGAGCTTGTTTTACCTAGGACTAATTTCTTTCCTTAATTATCCACTTTCTTAACTCTGCCACTTCCTTTTTCCTCCTTTCCCTTCTATTTCCTTTTGAGTGAAATGTATTTTTGTACCCTATTCTGTAGATATATAGAATGTTGTGTCGGTGTGTATTTTTCCTTTCTTCAGTCAATTCAGGTATGAGTAAAGTTGAAGTGTCAGCTGCTTTCCCATCCCTTTGTTTGTATAGATGTTTGCTTGCTGTCTTGATTATGTGAGATTATTTTCCATAGCTTTACTTTCCTTTCTGTCCTCCCAGACCCACAATATATTCCTCTTCTTCTTTCCTTTATTCTCTTTAGAGCTTCAAGACAGTAGAAGAACTCTTAAGTCTTGTCTGATTAGACTTAGAATTTATGACCCGAAATGATAGTATAGTTCAAAAGCTTGATACATGTATCATCAACTCATAGGAGATATTTTTACTTTATTCAACTAATATTCAAGTGAAGAGGGAAAGGAATTGGGTGAGGGAGATAAGATGGCAGATTTTTGTGCTTTGAAGAGTAAATATAGATGTGTGTATGTACATACACATACACATTTTACAAGGTTAAACAATCAGATATCTGATAATAGTAAAAGTGCACTATAAAATCAAGAGTTAAATATAGATATGTACCTTTCAATCATAAAATAGATCACAGAAAAATGACATTTTTTCATTCTGTATACTGCTTTACTCCTGTTATATGTTAATATGGATGTCTCTGCTCCAGTGATGAGTTGCATATTGTCAAATACTTTTATCACGGAAGCATACCTCAGACTGATCTTTAATTTAGGTAGCACAGTGTTGTTAGTTGGATACTATCCTTCCAAGACCCTCTATATCAGCATGTTGCAATATATTTTAGCCTTCCAGGGCAGTTTGCTTCCAAACTGTCTGGTATTTCTTAATTTTGCTAGCTCTTGCTGATTAGAGGGCAGAATATTTTCTTTTTAAAATTTATTTAGTATTTTTTTCCAGTTACATGTAAAAATAATTTTTAACATTTGTTTTTAAAACTTTTGAGTTCCAAATTCTTTCCCTTCCTCCCTCTCATTGAGAAGGCAAGCAATTCAGTATAGGTTTTACATGTGTAGTCATGCAAAATATTTCCATATTCGTCATGTTGTGAAAGAAGACAGACCAAAAAAAAAACCCTCAAGAAAAATAAAGTGAAAAAAAAAGCATGTTTCAGTATGTATTCAGACATCATCAGTTCTTTCTCTGGGAATGGACAGCATTTTTCATCATAAACCCTTATTGCTGAGAATAGCTAAGTCATTCACAGCTGATCATCATACAATATGGTGTTACTTTGTACACAGTACATTTTACTTTGCAGCAGCTCTTGTAAGTCTTTCTAGATTTTTCTGAGAGCATCACCTCCCTTTCCCCCCATCCCCTTTCCTCTTACTTTCCTTCAGGGTAAGATACCCAGTGGAGTGTGTATGTTATTCCATCCTTAAACCAAATCCCATGAGAATAAGGTTCACTCATTCCGTCTCACCACCTCTCTCTTCTCCTCTCTGAAAACTTTTTCTTGCCTCTTTTATGTGAAATAATTTACCCCATTCTGTCTCTTCCTTTCTCCTCCCAATACATTCCTCTCTCACACCTTAATTTTATTTTTTAGATATTATCCCTTCATATCCAACTCACCCTGTGCCATCTGTCTGTCTATCTATCTGTCTATCTACCCTACTGTTCCTAAGGTGGTACAAGATACAGGTCAAGATGATAGCATTATTGTATATATTTTCTGCCAGGGAGACAATATATACTTTCCATGAGGTCTCTTAGTAATCCTGTTAATTACTATGTTCTTGGCAGAATCTGTGCAGTTTATTTTTGTTTAGTCCCTTTTCATTGTTCATTTATAGTTCTTTTCTTGTGTTGGAACTTTAAAGTTTCTGTGCAACTATGCTCTTTTCAACAAGAATACTCTTCCATTAAAGATCCATTTCCTCCCTACCCCATATAATATAATGCCTTTGCATAATATCAACTTTTGTTATGTAAGTTTTTCTTAGTGGTTTGTTTTTGTTTTTGTTTTTTTGCCTTTTGGAGAGCAATTGGGGTTAAGTAACTGACCAAGTTACATGACTAGTTTTTTTTGTGTGTGGGTGTTAAGTGCCTGAGGTCAGAACCGAACTCAGGTTCTCCTGACTCCGGGCCAGTGCTTTACTCATTGCTCCACCTAGCTGCCCCCATCGTGGTTTGATTCTAAGATCTATACTCCTTTATGGTGTTGGCCGCTAAATCATGTGTGTTCCTGATTGTGGCTCCTTGGTACTTGAGTTCTTTCTTTCTGTCTGCTTTGCAATATTTTCTTTGACCTAGGATCTCTGGATTTTAACTATGATCCTGGGAGTTTTCATTTTGGAGTTTTAGGAGGTAACTGGTGGATTCTTTATATTTCTGCTTTGCTCTTTAGTTCTAAGAGATCTGGTCAGTTGTTTTTTTTTTTTTTTTTAAGATTTCTTAATATGATGTCTAGACATTTTTTTTGGTTATGGCATTCACATCCTTTAAGGATTCTTCAGTTTTCAATTTGTTCAGTTTTTGCTATGAGATGCCTTACACCTTTTTTTTTTCTTCAGCCTTTGTTTTAATATCTTTTTTTTTTTTTTAGCAATTGGGGTTAAGTAACTTGTTCAAGGTTAATGGCCAGTTATTTCTGGGTGTGGTGCTAAGTATCTGAGCCCGGATTCGACCCCCCAGGTCATCCCGACACTGGGGCCGGTGCTCTTACTCTCTGTGCTACCTGGCCGCCCCTTTAATATTTCTTATTGACTCATGGAATCATTGCCTTCTGTTTGGGCCATTCTAATTTTCAGGCAGTTTGGTTGTTTTGACAAGGTTTCATACCTCTAAGCTTTTAATTAAAAGTTAAACTTTTAATTCCCTTTCTAATTCTTTTCTCCATCACTCTTGTTTCCTTTCCATTTTTTCTTTCCTCAGTTCTCATTTTGTTTATAAAAACATTTTAAAATTTTACAAAAACTTTTGCTTTATCTTTTCCAGGAATTCTAATTGAGTTTGTGCTCAAGTTGTGTTGTTGTTTGAGTCTTTGCTTATAGATACTTTGGAGTTATTTTCTTCTCCTGTGTTTCTGTCTTGAGTTTCCTTGCCACCATGACAGCTCTCTATTATGTTGAGATCTCTTTTTTGTTTGCTTGATCATCCAGTCTATTTCCTGACTTTGGACTTGATGTT
Source organism: Petaurus breviceps papuanus (assembly GCF_028583685.1). Lineage (NCBI taxonomy): Eukaryota > Metazoa > Chordata > Mammalia > Diprotodontia > Petauridae > Petaurus > Petaurus breviceps. Next base: position 11,392,371 of record NW_027187351.1, read on the forward strand.
AGGGCTGGGTTTTGTCACACTTACAGAAAGGTCTGAATGATTCTGTTGCTGTTTTTTTTAACAGTATTGAGTATAGTGTTATTCCAAGATCTTAGGAACAGTCTGGGGAACTATTAAGCATTTTTAGTGTCTTTGGTGGGGAAGGTCTGATCCAGCACAAAGTCTTATTGCAGCCCTCCTGCTCTGAATTCTGCAAGTTCCTGACCTGGGTTTTGGTTAGAACAGTAATGAATGGGAAATTCTGCTGGTTCAGTGACAGAATTGCAGAATTGTTCTTGATATCTGTCATTCCTCTTTAGGCGAGACTAGATACTAAAACTGAAATCATGTTCTGCTTTTGGGGACTCTGAGCCATGCCATTCTCCATTCTACTTTTGGACTGTTCTATTTATTTATTTTTAAATATACTTTTATTTATTTTGTTGTGTTGCCCAATTACATTAAAAAATTTAACATTAGTCTTAATAATTTTGAGTTCCAAATATACTCCTCAGTATATCAGTTGTACATGTGAAGTCATGAAAATACATTTCCATATTAACCATGTTTCAAAAGAAAACACATAAAAACCAAGAAAAATAAACTGAAAAAAAGTATGCTTTTATGTACACTCAGGAATTCATCAATTCTCTCTTTGGATAGCATTTTTCATCATGAATCCTTTGGAATTGTCTTGGATCATTGTCTTGATCAGAGTAGCTAAGTCTTTCACAGTTGATCATCTTTAAAGTATTGCTCTTATTGTGTACAGTGTTCTCTTGGTTCTGCTCACTTCACTTTGCATGAGTTCATGTAAATCTTCCCAGGTTTTTCTGAAACCATCTTGCTTGTCATTTCTTATAGCACAGTAGTATTCCATCATAATCATATTCTACAGCTTATTCATCCATTCCCCAGTTGATGGGTATACCCTGAATTTCCAGTTCTTTACCACCACAAAAAGCCTGCTATAAATATTTTTGTATACATAGGTCCTTTTCCTTTTCCTTTGTTCTTTTTGGGATACAGATTACTTTAGTAGTGGTATTTCTGAATTAAAAATTATGCACAATTTTATAGTCCTCTGGGGATAGTTCCAGATTTATTCTCCAGAATGGCCGGAGTAGTTCACAACTTCACCAATAGGGGCAGCTGAAACTATTAAGAAAATTTTCCCTAATATTATGCCTAACTTCACCTTTTCATAACTTAAATTTATTATTCCTGATTCTGGTTTCTGAAATTAATAATAAGTCTAATTCTTCTTTCACTTGATAGACCTTCAAATTCTTGAAGACCATTTTGCCAGGCTAAACAACCCCAGGTCCTTAAATTGATAAGTATATGATATCTACTCAAGGCAGAGAACATTGAATTTGAAGTGTCGGGGGTATCTCACACTCAACATATCCAAAACAGAACACATCTTTTCCCCCAAATTCTCTTTTATTTCCAATTTTCCTGTTACTTTCTAGGGTACACCATCCTTCCAGCTCAGTAGTGGGGCCCTGAGGCCACATGTTGTCCCCTAGGTCCTCAAGTGTGGCACTTTGATTGCAGACTTCACTCTGTGACCTGCTCTAGATTTTCCTCAAGAATTTAAATAAACCATACTTGCCTATTGGATGCCTACTTTTGTCTTCCATTTTTTGAAAATCATGATGTTTGACTTTTTCCAATCTTGCAATAAGTACCTCTCATTTTCCATGATCTTTCAAATATAACTGACCATCTTTCAGCAGCCACCTCTGCCACTTCTTCTAAGAACTAAGATCATAGTTCATTTGGACCAAGTGTCTTGAATTCATCAAGGTTAAGTAGGTGCTCTTCTATTTCCTTATTTATCTTGGGTATTAATTCCTTATAATCCTTTTTTTCTCTCAGAGAAAACAGAAGGGAAATAAGAATTGAGCAACTATATTTTCATTCTGTCCTTTCCAAGGAAAAGTTTTATTATTTTGATCTTTCTTTTCCAATTTAGCTAAAAACAAACTACCCTTTAATTCATACTGAATTTTAAAACTCTTTACCCTATTTTTACAGGATTGTGGCATGCCCTAATAATTTTCCCCTTACGTGTTCTTGCTCCCATCTTCTGTACATATATTTTTAATAAAATCTAAGTTGGTGAATTGCCTCTGAATACACATTCTTTTCTTCATACAGTTCTCAGTTTTAAACATTTGAATTGTTTGCTTTGTGTCTTCAGAATTTTATACTTGAGGGTTTCCAGTCCCTTTTGGATTGATATTTTTACCCTATGTTAGTCCTTGGGGGCCTGCATATCTCCTCTGTACCTTTTGGAATATGTTTTTCCCAAATCTAAAGTGCATGTCACACAATCCTAACAGAGAGTGGTCACTTTCCCCCAAGGGTCCATCATTTCCACTGTGACAACTGGTTCCTCCCTTTTGGTAAGCAGTAGATTCAGTTTAGAATTTTACTAAGTTGGTTTTCTGCCTTTAGGAGGATGAAATTATTATGTCCCAAAGTTACTAAAAATTTTGCTTTTGTCAAAGAGAGGGTACCATAAGATGGCTAGATTATTTCTCTATAACAGGCTTAAAATGTATCTCTAATTCCTTAACTATTTTATCTTTCTCTCTTCTTGGTCTTCATTGTAATCTGATGACAGAATAATTTCTTTTTTTCCCCATCATTGATCTTTACCCAAATGCTTCCCACCATGCTTTCCTACTTTGCTTCCTGGTTTTTTTCATGAGTATATGCAGTACCCCCAGATCCCATTTTACCTTTCCTTTTTTTTCATAATAAGGTGTACTCATGTTCCAGCTGTAATTTTGATCCCATCAAGACTTTGCATTTGCCTTCTTGAATTAGAATTACTTGTTCTTCTTGTTTGTTCCCTAAATTTTAGGCCTTTGTGTGACATTTGAAGCTATGGGCTTTACTCTGTTGAGACTTTTTTCTTAGATTTTCTCTCCTATGCACTTTTAGGTATTTGCACCCAAATTTCCTTTGTTGTAGCTTGGTGGAGATAACACGTCTGAAGTCTCTTATTCTGTCCTCCTATTTATTTATTTATATTTAATTAAAATTTTATTTTTTCTCAGATGTAAACAGATTTTAGTGTTCATTTTTTTTTTTTTAAGTTCTGAGCTCCAAATTTTTTTTGTCCTTCTGTCTCTTTCCCCTTCCTTGAGACGGGAAGAAATTTGATACAGATTATACATGCATAGTCCTGAAAAAACGTTTCCATTATATTAGCCATGGTTTCTTTTGTTTTTGTTTTTTTTTTGCCTTTTGGAGAGGGGTAGGGCAGGACAATTGGGGTTAAGTAACTTGCCCAAGGTCACACGGCTAGTAAGTGTTGAGTATCTGAGGTCAGATTTGAATTCAGGTTCTCCTGACTCCAGGGTTGGTGCTCTATTCACTGCTCCACCTAGTCGCTCCCATATTAGCCATGTTGCAAAAGAAAGCACAGATCAAAACACTTAAAAATAACAAAGTAAAAAATGAACGCTTTAGTTTGCATTCAGACTCCATCATCAGTTCTCTCTCTAGAGATGGATAGCATTTTTCATCATAAGTCCTTTGGAATTGCCTTGGATCATTGCATTGCTGAAAATAGCTACACTATTCACAGTTGATCCATTGTACATGTTACTTACTATGTGCAATGTTCTTCTACTTCTGCTCACTTCACTTCACATCAGTTCATGTAAAGCTTTCCAGGTTTTTCTAAAAGCTTCCTGCTCATAATTTCTTATAGCATCTCTTGCCTTCTTGCCCCCCCACCTTACCACTAGACTATTTCCAATAACTTCCTTGAAGCATCTTGAAGTTAACATTTCCAGAACAAAACTCATTATGCATCCCTTTTGTTTCTGTTGAAGACACCATTTCCCTTGAATGGTATAGTGGATAGAGTCCTAGATTTGGAGTTGAGAAGGAAATGAGTTCAAATCTCTCTTGACTCTAGCTGTGTGAGCCTAGGCAAGTTAGTCAAACCTGTAGAGCTTCAGTTTTCTTATCTTTAAAACAGATAACAATAGCACCTCCTTTACCTTTTGTTGTGACAAATGAGATGACTGTAATATAATATTAGCACCTCCCTTGCAGAGTTATGTGACAAAGGAGATTTTTGCACGCCCTAAATTTCAATCTAAATATGAATTAATATAATTTTCTAGTAACCCAGGTTTAAAATCTACTTTTTCATTCTTACTCACATCCTTAAATCTAGTCATTTTGCAAGTCCTTTCATTTCCACATCTCTCAACCCTCTCCCTTGCTTTCTTTCCTTTCTTTTCTCTCATCTAGCCACTGCCCTTGTTCAGGTCCTTAGCACTTCATGCTTAGACTATTGAAATAGTATCCTGTTTTGTTTCATTGTCTTAAGAGTCTCTCCTCTTAACTCCATTGGTAACACAGCCGCTAAATAGATATTCTTAAGTTTAAATATTACAGATTGGGCAATATTGCTGCACTCTTGTTCAAGAAGTAGCTCCCTATTATCTCTAGGATAAGAAGCCTCTGGTTCAGCTTTTAAAGCCATTTATTTGCGTACTTGCTTCCTTCTAGGCCCAACTGAAGTGACTGACTCCTCCTCCAAATTTACTTTGCGAATATTTTGTATTTACTTATATTGATGTATTATTGTTTACTCCCAATTGAGTATATTAGATTCCTTGCAGGTAATTACTGCTTGACTCTTGTCTTTGTATCCCCAAAATTTAGCACATAGCTGGCACATAGTAGGAACTTAATAGATGCTCTTATTGTTCATTTCTTCAAAAACCTTTAATGCTTTCCTACCACCTACCAAATCAAATACAAGTTTGTCTCCCTGATTTTCAAGGACCTCTTAAATTTTGAATCAATAAAAGACTCCATGAAGCAAAGTTTTTTTTTTTAATTTTTTAAAATTTTTTTGCTTTTTGGAGGGCAGTTGGGGGTTAAGTAACTTGCCCAAGGTCACGTGGCTAGTTTTTGTGTTAAGTGTCTGAGGCCGAATTTGAACTCAGGTCCTCCTGACTCCAGGGCCAGTGCTCTACTCACTGTGACACCTAGCTGACCCTGAAGGAAAGTATTTTGTTGTTTAAATTGTATAGCATAAGCTACAGTTGTTATAGGAATTCAGAAAAGAGGGAGAATAGTGTACCTGGATGTGGTTAGAGAAAGAAGGTAGTAGTTAGTACTTAGGTATTGACTCTGAAATGAGTAGAATTTGGATAGTTGGATGGAAAAGAGGAAGCTGTTCATGAAACAACAGCACAGAAGTAGAAATAAGAATGACATATATGCAGTACTGTCAACACATTATCTTGACAGGAACAGAGGGTATCATGGAGTAGTCAAAAGTAAAGTTGGATAGGTGGTGCTAGCTATATTCAACCAGTCATTATGGATTTTCAAGGAGGTAACTAAACGATTAAAGCATTGTTCAAGGAAGAGTTAATTTGGCAGTGGTATGTAGGGTAGATTGGAGGGGAGGCAAGATAGTAGAGTAATAGGATATAGGTTAACATCTCTTTGGAGAAATTCTTTTTTGTTGTTTTTTTGGCTTTTTGGAAGGGCAGTTGGGGTTAAGTGACTTGCCCAAGGTTACATGGCTAGTGTTAAGTGTCTGAGGCCAGATTTGAATTCGGGTCTTCCTGACTCCAGGGCCAGTGGTTTATTCACTGTACCACCTAGAGAAATTTGCCCCTGAGAAATTCTTGATAAAGTGTTGGTTTTCTTGCTGACTTGACACTTGCAAACTTGAGTAATTTAATTCAGTGGTCCTTAATCAGGTATATATAGGATATTAAAAGTCCAGGATTCCAGTATCTATTTAAAGAGTTTTCAGAATTCTTTCAGGGGTCTGGAAAGAGTCATAAATGAATTGTTATGACTTACAACTTGCTGCAGTTCTAGTAGTGGTGGAATGACTGAATGAATCATTTATTAAGAACTTACTGTGCACTTACATGTTCGAATTGGAGAGATAATATATATGGAAGGTTTCAGTTGCAAGTCAGATGGATATGTCCAATGGTCCTTAGGGTGCAGTGTTAAAGCAGATGGTAATACCTCTTCTTTAGTAACATTTCCACTGATAAAATCCTACCATTTTCTGATGTTGAACCATTCAATTGTCCTAAGGATTTTAGTGTTAAAAAATTTATTTTTTGGTCCTTCAGTAGCTGTGGCTGTAGCCCCCTGTGAGCAGTGGCCAGGCCACATCTCCATAGGGTTTGCTTCTTAGGATGAAACATAAGAGTCAGTAGGCTGGAAATATTGGTATTCCCAAAGCAAGGTCCTGGGCTACTTTAACTGGGTTGGCTTGCCTGCCAGGTGAGTGACACTTAATTGGTAATTGGGCATGGCGGTTTCTTTCTCCAAAGGAGTTTCTTCCCTACGTGCTGGCTATGAGAGGGCTATGAGCACTAGAGATCTGGGGTAGGGGGTGCTGTCATTCCTGTGACTCTTGTACTTATCTTGCTGTTGGTGGCAGATGATGAGCAGTTATTGCTGATAGTGATCAGGAAGGCAATCTTCTCCAGAGTAATTTCTCCCTTCAATAATGGAGATTACATGTTGACCCCGAGCCTTATGAACCAGTTTTATCACAGTGTTTCTTACAATGAAGCTGATTTTTTTTTTTTTTTGCTTTTTGGAGGGCAGTTGGGGTTAAGAGACTTGCCCGAAGTCACATGGCTAGAAATTGTGTCAAGTGTGTGAGGCTGGATTTGAACTCAGGTCTTCCTGACTCCAGGGCCAGTGTTCTATTCACTGTGCCGCCTAGCCGCCCTGCACAATGAGGCTGATTAATCAACCTTGCTAAGTCATTTTAAGAGTTGAGAATAAGTGTTTACAAGTAAACTGGGGAAAAAAAGTTACAGGTTTGTCATAGATTTAAGACTACAAAACTTTAGGGACTATGTAGTCCAACCCACCCCTGTTGTATAGATTTTGTGACAAAAAGGATGAGTGGAAGATGACTCTTAAGGTTTAGATCCTGAATGGTTGATATTGGTGGTATCAAGAACAGGCCTCCAATACAATACAATTTTTCATGCCTGATGAAAAAATAAATCCACATAATAATTTGGTACTAGTTTCTTCCCATCTTGGAAAGAAATCATGGTTGGCTTCAGTTTATTTCATAAAGATTCTACTTATTCTCTTTGGGTTTTGTAATATCTTTTTGTTCATGACCTCTTATTAATGACTTGCATGGCATCTGTGGATTTTCCTTCTTATAATGCTGGTCCCTTGCTCCTTTTAGCCAAGAAGCATTTGGTTAATGGCAGAAGCTTTGATTTGAAGAACAGTTCAGTAATTTGTAAATTTTTTCTTCTTTCTTTTTTTCTTCTTTTTTTTTTTTTTTTTAGGAAGGGCCACTGAGACCTGTCCTTGAATACATCGATCTGGTTAGTAGTGATGATGAAGGACCTAGTACTTCTCATATTAATGTAAGTACATTGTATTTTATTTATGACATTTTCCAGTTCTTCAATTGAAATGGCATTTTCCAAGAATAAGGGCAGATCCAGTCATTAAGCTAGTTAATAGTTTTTCTGCTTCGGAGAATTTGGTGTTAGAAACCTTCACTCAGGTGGGCTATGAGAGAGGAGTACACCCAGAATCTTCTCTAGAGACTAAACTTCTGCTGCTAGTTTTCCTCTGTCACCCTTCCAGTAAGAATATGAGAAGACTTCAGAATGATTAAGGTAAGTCCTACTTTGAAGGTCTTGAAGTTGGTGTGAATAAAAAGAAAATTGAAGACTTCAAGCCTTTTGATTCCTATTCATCTTTTTTTCATTGTTTTCATCAATGTTTGTAAGACTGAGTCCTCCCGTCCTAGAACATCAGAAATTTTTTTTTTTGGGGGGGGACACACATTTCACCTATTTCTTCTCAGTAAAGAAGGAAGGGACATAAGTGTTCTTTAGGAAGTGGGGTTCCATAAATTGTTATTCATTCCCTAACAACTCAACTAGTCAACAGCTCCATAAATCCCCTCTCCCAAATGTATTAGTCAGTTATCAGTTATGACTTCCTAATTATATCACTCAACCCCCACTATGGGGTTGTGTTTGTCCTTCGTTTTTGAAGAGAACCATGACATCGGGGAAATGATGACATGACTTGCAGTTGAATTTGATTTGAGTGAAGGAATGCTGTGTAAGGTCAACAGCCTCACTTTCTCCTCTTGAGCCATCTGGGTCCAGTGGCCAGATATTCAGCAGGACCACTGGAGATGGCCCAGGTTGCATTGGGAGACCCTGACCCTTTTAGGCAAAGACCTTTTTAGGTTCTCACTTTGAATGAAGTAATGCCCATTCAGTGACTAGGCCTCTTTAAGAAGTGAGTCAAGAGATAGCCCCTGTAATTACAAAAAAAGAAAAAAAACTCAAGCTGGGAGAGGAAGACCCTCGGGGTTGCTGTTCCAAAGAGAATCAGTAACTATTGCCTTCACTCTAAGGCAGGAGGGCCCAAAATATAATCTAATGGAGCTTGGACAGGGACCTATTATGGTGCAATCTATGAGCTCCTCAGTGAAATGGGTTTAAGGTTTTGTTTAAGACCCAAGTGTTAGCTTTGCTAGGATTTCCAATAATGAGCTAAGGAGCCAACCTATATCTTATTTTTGTTCTTTAAACCCTAGCTGATTCCTTTTTTTGTGGATTGAGGAGAGAACTATTGTGTGACCTGAACAAGTCATTTCACCTCTCTGAGCTTTAGTTTCCTTGTCCATAAAATGGAATAGAATCTTCACTGCTTATACTACCTATCTCATGACATCACTAGGAAGAATATACCAATTAAATGTGAATTGTTAGTATCTTAAAATGGTTGAAAGAAAGCTCTGTGCTCCCATTTCTTCTATAGGACTGAAGAACTGGCCACACCCTTCCCACTTTTTTGATAAGGTGGGGAAAAAAAGGAAAGCAAAAGTGACCCCAAATAGTGATGAGACTTTTTTTTGATGTACGCCCTCCCACAAGTAGTCTTTTCTATTGCCATTTCCCCCATTCAGCAAAGGAGCTGGTTGTTTTTTTTCCTGTGTGCCAGTGGCTTTTCTGCCTCACCTGTTCCCAACATGGGACCAACTTAGTGGTGGGCCAAGAAATTGCCCATTTTGATCTGTACTTGGCAAACAAAAAATATGATGTGTAGTATAGGCACAAACATGCAACCTAGCAGTATCTCTTTCTTCCTCCCTCCCTTCTCTTTAAGAGATAGGGCCCCTGGTTAACAGTTAATAGTGAAGACCAGGTGTGGGAGACTGAATCATATGAACTGGGCCTCCATAATCTCTTTGTCAAGGGAATTTCATCTTTTGGTATTAATCTTTTTTGCGTTAAGGTATCTCTGTTCATTCACTGGAAATGTGTCTGTCTATCTGAAACTTAATTTTTTTTTTCCTGCTTTGATTTTCCTGGTCAAGTGACTCTGCTAAAGAATGCTTGAATAAAGAGTGCCATCCTCTTCAAGTAAGCACACAGAAATTTTCTCTAGCTGTAGTAGTTCTCACCCCTCTTAAACATAGCTGCTTCTGTCACAGGAATAGGAAACTACATTAGTCATCTCTTCTTTCTTTGAGAACCTCAGGTGCTAGAAATTCAGTCCGTAAAGGAATTCAGAAATGGACTTAACCACAGCTAAGGCATATAAAATCATCATTAGGTTATCAGGGAACTATCTTCCTCTATGTACCTTACTTCACAAGAACCTTTTTAGATCCACTAGAAATGAAGGTGGGGTGGGGTATGGAGATCTTTTTAGAATTTTACAAAAAGAACAAAATTCATCTGGCATACTTGGATATGAATGACTAAATTGTCCTGGGTTCATGAGCTCAAGCTCAGAAGCAATTTAAGTTTTCCACCTTTAGAGATTGAGAGATACCTTTGGTTTGCTGGAACATCACTTCTCATAGAGGAAAAAAATAAATGAAAATTCAGACCTATTACAAATTCCTTTACTGTGATGATAAGGGCTAATTATTTTCCCTCTACTCTTATAATTTTGCAAACCTGTTGAATAAAGAGAATGGATCCAAGAACCTAAATAAAGATGATAACTGTATGACCTGAAGTCAGATTTTAGGAGTTCAGAATTTGCTGTCAGCAGGTGTTTGGATATCCTATCCTATCTATTCTAAGAAACTTTTATCAGTCACATTTTTAAGGATACGTCTGATGACCTATTATTCAGCATTATGAAGCACAGTGTGTGTGTGTGTGTGTGTGTGTGTGTGTGTGTGTGTGTGTGCGTGTGTATGTGTGTGCATGTGTAATATATATATATGTACACTGTGGCCAAGAACACTTTACTTTTCTAACCTGACCCTTCAGCAGAGGGCTTGATTATACAGCTATTCATGGACAACAAATAAAGGAACATAATCTTCAAGCTAGATTCTACCTCAGAAGAAATGGATTGCATGGGCTATAGGTTCTAATGAAACTGCTTTCGTTGTGACATCTTCTATTAACTATATGACCTGTATGACCTCATATTCTAGGAAGACATGGTACTAGCCCCAGAGTTTATTTAGACAAGAAGGAAACAAATCATTGGTGATAGAATAAATGGAGCATGACTCTTGGTAACTTTGTACTATCAAAGTTACAACAAATTCTTTGACCTGTTGGAAGCTATAGATGACAGATTTGGCTCTAATCTATATTACTCTGCAAGGAAATGCAAAAAATCTTAAGTGTAGCTATTTTTTTATATATAGCTTTTTGATGGTAGAATAAATACCATCATTATGAATTAGATGATGGTATTCTATTACCAAAGAAGATTCTGGTAAATTCTGTAGATTTATTTCTAGCAGTCTTCAATTCTGCTGTAACTGACATAAAGCACATTAAAGGAGATTCAAAATTGTGTAATACTGAGTTCCACAAGTATGGGCACAAGAACCCTAAATTCAGAAACATCCTCAGTGGAGATTCTAAACCCCTGTCCTATTTCTCCATCACAATTTTACGTAGGATTTTGAGCAGTGACACAGCTGAGGGTTGAAATCTAAATATAATGTGGTGTAAGTATTAAGTAGTTTGCTGTTCCTAGATTTGGAGTAAAATGCAATGCTTAGAATATTCATGCCTTATTTCCTAAGTGTTTTTCTTTTTTTTTCTTTTTTGGCTAGAGAAGTCTAGGATAAGGATTCTGTGATACTCTGCTACTGTTAATTTCTAATCCCAAGGACGTTAAGGGCAGACTGAACTCATAATGGTCTTTAGGAGATAGGATTTTAGCATAACAAAAGAAAGGTTTAAAATATTCTCTGTAGGAAATCTTTACATTCACAAGCCTAGATGATTACATATGTGTTTTATATCTGGAAACATCTATCACTCCATTGAGACCATAGAAAATTCTTTCACTTCAAAGTGACCAGTAGTTGAGCCCTGCTTCCTAGGACTTCATGAAATATATGCTTGGTACCATAAGAGAGTCCATGTCTTGATATGTTCAGATTACCAAGGGCTCATCTCACTCTTCAGTACATGAAACCATTTTTGGAACTGGGACTCAATTTGAATCTTGCCAGACTGATCTCATTGCAATGATTGGATTTCAGAAGCTGAGTTTGACACTATCTTTAATATCTATCGTGAAATTAGAATAGTTTTTACAGTCCTGTTTGTCATGGTGTCTCTTAATGATAGCCAATATCACTGAAGTAGTTATATGTGAATGAATGTCATTAATGTGCTGTGTTTCATCACTCTCTTACTTATGAATAATGTGATTTTTGCAAAGCTCTGTAACAGTAGTCTCTCATTTTTGACTGCAAACTTCTCATAGTATGTATCTTGTCACAGGCACACATTTAGGAACTCTGGAAATAAGGGATATTGTTCACAAAAGTCAGGTATGCAGATCCAAAATTTTAGTAACAAATATTCTAAACAAGAGTGAACCTGATTTCTGTCTTAATAAATGCCATATTAATTTTATCTTAATTTTTTCATAGGCCAAAAAACCTGTGGGTCCTGGAATGTGGATATTGATATTTTACAGTAAAATCTTCTTACAGTTGTGATAAAACTACCCCAGATTAACCTCTTTGTAATCCTCCAGGTCAGTCTCTTTGCAAATAAGAATAACCAAAAGCTGGCTCAGTTCTGCTAGCTTTTCTGACAGTGATTTTCTTAAATAGAACTGGGAATCTGAGTGTGTCCTTACTTTACTAACCGACTGACAGTTACTCTTAGTGCCTTCTTACTGACCTCACTAAAGCTAATCATTCAGACTTTGCACAGTATCTCATCTCTTGTTCTAGGTACTGAGCAGGTCCTGTGCCCCACTCCTTGGGATTCTAGTTTTCAAGGTCCCTTCTGAGAGAAAAATTGTCCAAGTAGAATGAGTTTTCATTTTTTTCCCCTAGGCATCAGAATATCCTCAAGATATATTTGTAATCTCTTTTAAAATAAAAGATAAGCTTGTAATTTCTAAGGTTAAACATCTAAATAAATCTTTCTGATTTATCCAGGTGTTCTTGTGTACTTCTAGTATTTTGTTAGTAATTTAATCTGTTGTGGTCTTTTTGGCTTCCATATCTGTTTGCCGTTATCCCAAGAACCTTGGAGACATTGACTCTTGTTCTGTATTATTTTACCTCATAGGCTTAGTATTTAAGTCACAATTTCATTGAAACATGGAAAGACTTAAATGAGCAGATGCAGAATAAAGTAAATAGAACAAGGAGGACAATTTATATAGCATTGTAAAAAATTTGGCCAACTTTGAAAGATTTATGAGCGCTAAATAATGTAATGATACCAGCCATGATTCCCAAGGACTGATGATGAAGCAAGCTACCCACCTTCTGATAGAGAAGTGCTCCATGTACAGAATGAGACATATATTTTTTGGAAATGACCAAGAAAAATGACTAAGAAAAAAATATAAATTTAGAGGGAGAAATTTTGCCAGAAAGAAAATTGTTTTGAGCTTATGAAATCTTAATTTATCACTATAATTCTGTTTTACTCATATTGCATGAGGTACTTTGGAAGAAGTACTGACCCTTTTTGACCACTTCATTAGTGTACTAAATGGCAACCATAACATTTATTACATGGTACTTTAGTGTGACATGAACTTGCTAATGTATTTCCTAAGCAACCTAATTCATTTAGGGCAGCCTGTGTGATACTGTAAATGAGAGTTTGAACTGATGATTTTTCCAAATATGGATTAGATAGTCAATGATTTTTCAAACAATGACTGCGTAGTAAAAATGGCCTGATCATAATAATGGGGATAAAATGAATTAAATTAGCAGTTCTATTAACAAGTTTGAAATTATAGTCATCTTTGTAGAAATAAATTAAAAGTTATTAGTGTACTATAATAGACATTTTAATGTCTTGTATGAAATGGAGCACTATCTCCTCCTGATAACTTAATCTTCTGTTTGGAGTCCTTAAAGTTTATTTTACTCTGATTTAGTTCTAGCCAGTGGTTATTTATACAGATAACTTTTGTTTTATTTAGGTAATATATGTCACATCTATTTTTCCAGATTCATTATATATATCATTGCCCTAATTATCTGACTAAAATGGTATTATACTTCACCCCTTGTAACTAACGGATTGGTCATTGTGCAGTATGAATCTTTTTGCTATTTTTCCAGATGTACCAAGGATTTTTGACAGTTCGGAATTTCCTTTTGTGGCATTTTCTATTCCCATGATAAATTCTGAGGATTTGTTCTTGGTTCTTGTATCTCGTGAGCAGGGATGCTATTTTATATTTCCCTGGGTTTTTTTTATTTGCTGAACTTTATAATAAGTCATTCCTTTTACTTCCTTACTTCCTTTAGTTGTATCTAATATTCTTAATACATCTATCTCCGCTACAAATAGCATCTAGTTTCTAGGGGATATATACTGGAGGTGTGATTATTTGTCTAGCATTTAACATTCATCTTTTGTTTTCATTATCAACATCCATCACTTAAAGGGACCTGTAGATAATAATGTTTTGGGGATTCATATAGCTTTCCAATATGTATGTGACCTTAAAATGTTTGGATTTTGAAGTCTGCTTTCTCCTTGCCCCTTACTATTTGCAGAGTTGTTGATGAATATATGTTCTACATCTCTGAGAATAAAATGATTTTGATTTTATCAGAAATTAGATGTTTTTTAAATACCAACTTCTTGGTATCACAGTAAATACCAAGATGGCAATTTCTGTGTTCTGGTCTACATGGTGTCTTATTTAAATGTATTTGAATTTAGTCATATCGGATCACACCTGGTTACTTCCACTAACTAATTTTTTATGTATTCCTGTAGTTATTGGTGGAATTTATTCCAGCTGACACCATATTTTTACATGGTATATTATCACATAGTCATTAGAAAATGCAACAGTTTTTTTCATGTTATGACTTTATCCATTTTTAGCTGATAAGGATATGTAACTTTACAGGTTTTAATTTTGTTTACTGATGTTGTTCAGTTAAGTACTTAAGTTTTAAGTGGTATTTTGGATTTTAATAGTTCCTGACAAGAGTTTTGTATCAGTTCTCTTCTTTTAGGACTTAAGAAGTTTTCTGTGCTTGTCTAGATCTTCTAAGATTCCAAATGATTAATTATCATAAGTTGGCAAGCACAGTAAATTGTTTACTTTTGAAGGTATATATCCTAATTATATTTAGGTCATAAAATGCTTCATGTATTATGCTGTCATATGTGTTATTTAGGTGGTTGCTGTAAATAACCCATATATTATTATAAGTTTAACTTATTTGAGAGGACTGTCATCATAATATACTATTATTATTTTCTGCTATTAATAATTCTGGACTTTCCCTTTTTCTTCATTAACTATAGTCGTGTATCTGTCATTATATTAAATAATAAGGGACATAATTAATTTCCTTGTTTTAGTTGGAAGTCCATCTTCATAGTAGACATCTTTCTGTGCCTCAGTTTTGGTATGGAAAAACTTTGTTATGGATGGTAACAAGGTTAATATGATAATGATAATAGAATCCAAAGTTTTGCCTATCACTAGGTGAGATTCTCACCTAGTTTTTTTCTTCTATTTTATGTATTATAATTACTTTACCATACTTAATGATGTTAACTCTGTTAGTAAAAAAAACCCTTTGATTGTTAACTTGTTAATAGAGTTTTATCAGCTTCTTAGTAGCATACATAGTATATAACCTTACAGAGTTGACTGTAGTTGGTTAAGCAGATATTTCAAGAACATTATACCATTGTGCTCCCTTCAAGACTACTTAAAACATGTTGTCCTTTTGTAGTAGAGAGAATGTTTCCAGTGTTGCTATTGAGGTCATTCTTTCTATCAATACATGTACATTTCTTTTCTAATGATATCCACAGCAAAATTCAGTTATACAATATGGGAGAAGTAAAGTACTTGCACCTAAAGTCAAGCCCTTGTATCTAAAGTAAAGCATTTAGTCAGCATCTTAACATGATGCCATTGCCTTTAAGAGTATGGAAATCACATTATGTTCTGGAGGCATTTACTTAGAGTCAACCAAGCAGGAGGTCACATGCCCCACCCCCTTCTTTTTTAAATAAAAACACACACACACATACAGACACACTATGGCCTAGGTGGCAGAATCTGTGTGGGTTGATGGCTCTGTCACAAAATACTGTCTTTGAATTTGGTATACGAGCTCAAGTAATACTATAACTAAAGAATGTTATAAAACCAGTAATTAAGCACTTTTGTCAATATGAGTAGTGGGATACGTGTATCCTGATTCTCAAAACTTCTTTCTACTCCTCCCTAAGAGCGAAATTCATGGCTAATGGTCCACTATACAACTTCTGCCTGTTTACATCCTTGGGGGAATCAGGTAGAAGAGAGCTAAGCTTAGCTTTGCTCTTAGGACTTTTGTGGTTCATAGATATATGATGAGGTGGTCAGGGGCAGGGCTTCTTAAACATTTTCCATTCCTGACTCTCCAGTGTTGATCTAGGATACCCACACCTGTGAAATTTTCTCTTAAGACTAAGGCCTCAGGTGGGACATCTCCAAAGCTTTTACTGCCTGCCCTGATGCATTACAACCTTGATTGCCAATATCCTTGTATTTTACTGTACCTCTATCTCCATCTGAGGTTCAGTATTTAATCATAGTGGTGTGATCTTTGGTGGATCAGTGATTTTATCAGTATGGGTACTTCTCACAATACAAATCATAACCACTCTATGCATTTTCATTTTATGTCAGAGATAAATATATTTGTTATAAACTTTCCATAGAAGATCTGCTTGATATTACAGAGGTCTTTCTTTCATTCTTTTACTATTTCAGGGATATTAACATTGATGTTAACATTCACGCTATGTGTGTGTTGTCATTTTATTTTTGCCAGATTAACTTTTCCAGTTACAAATGAGGGCATTTTATAGATAGGATCTTTTATTCCATATCTTGCATGCAGATTTTATTAACATGCTGAAATATTCTTATGCCCATCATATGTCTTTCTTCTCCCCTTTTGCCTTATTTCTATTTGAACTTTTCTGAAATTCTGGTGTTCCATGTGTCATGGCCTAATAGAGTTCCAAGGAGATTATTTGTGTTAAAGAGAGTTGGGCTTTATCAATAGTAAGCAATTTGGAATCCTTGAAGACTGAGTGATTTGTCAAATTCTGTCTAGCCTGATCTCCCAAATTCTGGACTGAGATCATTGTTCATTTGTTATACAATATCTAAGAAATACATATTGGTGTACTTATTCTCTGGACTTTTTCTCTAACTGTATAGTTTATGCAGTGTGCATTTTTCATTTACCTTAGCCTAACCAAAGTAGATGTCACGGAGTTAATTTGGAAGGGTTGTGGGCTTGATTTATTGCATTGTTAACTGAATAGAAATATTTTGATTACCTTGCCATCAATAAAACATTAATATTTTCTTTGGAGTTTGCACATGACATTTTACATTGTGCTACAAAGCATATTTGAAACATATTTAACACTTGATGCATATGAAAAGCAATGTAGTTGAATAATTAGCTTTGTAGTTACATTTGCATGATTTTGACTTAATTGTTGGGCACATCTTGTCTGAGGATAGCATTAGAAGGATTCATTTTACTCTTCTGAATCAAGTGCTTTCTTTGTGTCAGTCAAACTAGCATAGTAGATAGCTCATTGGATTTGGAGCTAGCAGCACTTACCAGCTGTGTGACCCCTGAATAGGCACTGAACTTCTCTGTTCCTCAAATTCTTCAGTAAATTGAGGGAATTGGACTCTGATCTCTAAGCTCTACAATGTATAATTCTGTGAATAAAAAAAAATGTTGGACCTTATATTCACATCTTTAAGTTGTGTAACTGTGGAGATATTACTGTACAAAATCATTTGTAAAAACCTTCTCTTTTATGTTTTCTTCAAGGATATCCTTGATGTGTTCCAATGATTCTTAGAAAGATTTCAGCTTTTGATGACATCTTGGTCTATTCCTCCCACCTTTTTTTTTGTAAAAACATTATCCATGACCTTTTAAATTTTTTTAGAACCTTCTCTTTTAAGATGGTTTCATAATCAGTTCATTAGTGCCTTTAAAATTATCTTGGGGGGGGCGGGGGGCGGCTAGCTGGTGCAGTGATTAGAGCACCAGCCCTGGAGTCAGGAAGACCTGAGTTCAAATCCGGCCTCAGACACTTAACACAAAAACTAGCTGTGTGACCTTGGGCAAGTCACTTAACCCCAATTGCCCTCCAAAAAAATTTTATCTTGGAGGGACAGAGTAAAAGCAGGAACTTACTTAAGCTCATCCCCCATTTTTCTCCAACACCTGTAAAAAATGACTAAACAAATTTTAGAGCTACAGAACTCACAAAATGACAGTGAAACATCTCCTGCTGAAGGCAGCCTGGCAGGCCAGAGGAAGGGTCTGTTGCACCAGGCTGGGAGCAGAGTGCAGTCCCACGTGAGCAGACCAGCCAGAGCAGACCTCAGGGGACAGAATCATTGGCAGCTGTGGCAGTTTCCAGACTTCTTAACCTATAGACACCAAAGAGAAACTAAAAGATCAGTGGGGATACTCTGTTGGACCTCAGTGGGAGAAAAGCATGGTCCAGCCCCTGCCCCCAGGGTGGTGGTGACTGCAGCAGCAGCTACTCCAGGCCCGCAGATGATGGGGGGACTAAGCACCTGATCAGAGGGCAATTGTAGTAATCTCTTTGTTGGTGCTGAGGCATGATTCTCTTTCCTTGCCCTGCTTGGATCTGGGTTGCAGACTTGGGTGTCAGTCCTGCAGTGAGGAGTACTGGTGTCGCAGAGCTTGTGGCAGCTGTGGAGAGGGTGGGCCTCATCACCGTTCTGAGGCAGGTACCTAGAAGAAGCTCTGACAACAGCTATGCAAAACTCCAGAAATTTGGGACACAGCATTCTCTACTCTAGAAGCAGTATTCTACTGTAGCAAAGAGTTCAAAGGTCAGGTAGTTGACTGGGAAAATGAACAGAGGAAGAGAAATCAGACTAAGGAATCATTCTTTGGTGACAAAGATCAAAACATAGAACCAGAATAAGACAACAAAGTAAAAACTCCTGCATGAAAAGTCTCCAAGAAAAATATGAATTTGTCTCAGGCCATGGAGGAGCTCAAGAAGGATTTTGAAAATCAAGTAAGAGAAGTAGAGGTAAAATTGGGAAGAGAAATGAGAGTGATGCAATGAAAATTGAGTCAACAGCCTGCTAAAGGAGACCCAAAAAATTACTGAAGAAAATAACACCTTAAAAAATAGACTAACTCACTTGGCCGAAAGAAGTCCAAAAAGCCAGTGAGGAGAAGAATGGCTTAAAAAGCAAAATTGTCCAGATGGAAAATAACTCACTGAAGAAAATAATTCCTTCAAAATTAAATTGGAGCAAATGGAAGTTAATGACTTTATGAGAAATCAAGATATTATAAAACAGATACAAAAGAATGAAAAAAAAAACAAAAGGCAATGTGAAATGTCTCATTGGAAAAACCACTGACCAAATAGATCCATGAAAGATAATTTAAAAATCATTGGACTACCTGAAAGCCATGATCAAAAAAAGAGCCTAGACACCATCTTCTCACAAGAAATTATCAAGCAAAATTGCCCTGATGTTCTAGAACCAGAGGGTAAAATAGAAATTGAAAGAATTCATCAATCACCTCTTGAAAAAAATTCCAAAAAAAACTCCTAGGAATATTATAGCAAAATTCCAGAGTTCCCAGGTCAAGGAGAAAATATTACAAGAAGTCAGGAAGAAAGTATTTAAGTATTGTGGAAACACAATCATGATAACACAAGACCTAGCAGCTTCTAAATTAAGGGATTGAAGGGCTTGGAATATGATATTCCGGAGGTCAAAGGAGTTAGGATCAAAACCAAGAATCACCTACCCAGCAAAACTGAGTATAATACTTGAGGGGAAAATATGGACATTCAATGAAATAGAGGATTTTCAAGCATTCTTGATGTAAAGAACAGAACTGAACAGAAAATGTGACTTTCAAATACAAGAAGCAAGAGAAGCATGAAAGAGAAATCATAAGGATCTTGTTAAATTTGAACTGTTTACATTCCTACAAGGAAAGATATTTGTAACTCATGAGACTTTTCTCAGTGTTAGGATAGTTGAAGGGAATATGCCATATACACATATATGTATATTTAGTATGTATGCATATATATTTGTGTATAAGTGTGTATGTGTGTATATGTATACACAGGGGGCACAGGGTGAGTTGGATATGAAGGGATGATTTTTTTTTAAAGCAATAGGGGTTAAGTAATTTGCTCTAGGTTACACGGCCAGTTATTTCTGGGTGTGGTGCTGAGTATCTGAGCCCGGATTTGATCCAGGTCATCCCGACACTGGAGCCGGTGCTCTTACTCGCTGAGCCACCTGGCCGCTGAAGGGATGATTTCTAAAAAATAAAATTAAGAAGCGAGAGAGGAATATATTGGAAGGAGAAAGGGAGAGATAGAATAGGGTAAATTATCTCACATAAAAGAGGCAAGAGAAAGCTGTTACAATGGAGGGGAAGAGCAGGGAGGTGAAAGGAAATGAGTCAACCTTACTGTCATTGGACTTGGCTTAAGGAGGGAATAACATACACACCCAATTGGGTATCTTACCCTACGGGAAAGTAGGGGGGGGAAGGAAATAAGGAGGGGATGGTAGAAGGGAGGGCAAATTGGGGGAGAGGGCAGTCAGAAGCAGACACTTTTGAAAAGGGACAGGGTCAAAGGAGAAAATAGAATAAATGGGAGGTGGGATAGAATGGAGGGAAATATAGTTAGTCTTTCACAATATGACTTCTATGGAAATATTTTGCATAATTATACATGTATAATATATTGAATTGCTTGTCTTTCCAGTGGGGGTGGGTGAGAAGGGAAGAAGGGAGAGAATCTGGAATTCAGAGTTTTAAAAACAAATGTTAAAAAAGTTGTTTTTACATGCAACATACAGGCAGTGGGGTATAGAAATCCTTCTCTGGGTAAGGAGGGGAATAGAGGGGATATAAGAGGGCAGATTGGGGTAAGGGGCATTCAGTATGCTTGTCATCTTGGGGGAGGATAGGGGAGAGATGGGCAGAAAATTTGTAACTCAATATCTTGTGGAAATGAATGTTGAAAACTAAAAATAAATTCTGGGGGAAGAAAAAAAGATTTATATATATCTTACTGGTATAGCTAGGTGGTGCAGTGGATAGAGCACTGGCCCTGGGGTCAGGAGGACCTGAGTTCAAATCTAGCCACAGACATTTAATCACAGTGTGACTCTAGGCAAGTCATTTAACCCCAATCACTCCCCACCCCTCTGCTCCAGGAAAAAAAATTCTATTGCTGACTTATGGTTATGTGACCAACAAGACAGAGGACTAGACATTTTCTCTGATTCTCATATCCTCACAGATCTCTCTGAAATAGGAATTATATCCAACAGATAGATAATCAGTTTTAGCTGTCTCCATGGCTTAGGACATGAAAAACCCTAATGGAGTAACAATTTAATGAACTAAGAACAGAAAAGGCTAATCTCTAACCCCTAATGTGCTCACTTTGCAACACTTCTATCACCATTAACCACTCTCAGATAGTAGGGCTGCATAAGCTGACTGTAAACTTGCAGTAAAATTTCGTTCTATCCCACTTACACCTTCTAACACCATGTAAAACCAAAAGGTAAAAGCTTGCACAGACTGGAACAGCAACATGGCAGTGCTCTGTGCTGCAACAGAACTGAGCAATAGGAAAGGTACAGCATCTCTTGGGAATTGAGTTCTGTCTCCTTGTAACTTGGGGCAGAAAGCAAAGCA
Organism: Petaurus breviceps papuanus; assembly: GCF_028583685.1. Lineage (NCBI taxonomy): Eukaryota > Metazoa > Chordata > Mammalia > Diprotodontia > Petauridae > Petaurus > Petaurus breviceps. The sequence goes on from NW_027187351.1 coordinate 11,413,642, forward strand.
GGTGCAACCTAAATTACCCAGTATGGGAGAAGGCTGAGATGTGTTGAGGTCCAGCCCCCATGGAAATTGCCTTCATAGGGGAAAGAAGTTAGAAAGTGAGCGAGCAAAAGGGGAATGAATATAAGGCTTAAAAAAAGACTGAAATTGTCAAAGATCTCAAGAGGTTGAAAACTCAGTCAAATACTTTGAACATAAGCAGATAAACCAACAGAGAAGATATAAATAACAAAGTTTATATCCAAATTAGATAAAAGAATTCTCACATCTGTGAATAAATATTGCAAGAAAAAATGAAAAAGAATCAACACCTGATGAAATAGAGGATTCTGCAGAATGAGTCTCTCAAGAGGGGATGTAACCACAGCAGTATTTTTCTGAATGATTTGAAAAAAGAAATAAGAATGGTAAAAGCAGAATTTATGATCTGCACAACAGAAATAACAGAGCAGAGTAAAAAGACTTGAATCTCCTGTGACAATTTTCACCAGAGAAACAAAGGGAAATAACCAATTGTCCTCCATTTTTGTGTATTTGCATTCTCAGTCTGAAGAGAAAAAAATCAATGTTTAAAGAAAACATGGTCTTCATACAAGCAAAATATGTTGGTCTCCAATACAGTATGAGTAAGGACAATTTAAGAATTATAAATCTTCAAGCAGACTGCAAGTCAAAAAATCTGAATACATATCCATAGGAAAAATTATTCAATTTCTAGACTAAACAATACCAATTGAAAGAATTCACAGATCACCTCTGGATAAGTGGAGTAAAGACCTGTGCTACAAATTCCCAAATGCACAGTGGTTACATTGAACAATTTCAATGACAAAAATTTATGCACACCACAAAGAAAACCTTTGAATATAAAGGAAAGGAAATTCAAATAACACAGTACTGTTCTATGTTCATGACAAGCCACAGGAAGGACCCAATAATGTGTTTTGAAAAACAAAGATGCTCAAAACATTACCCAAGGTGGCCTCCTCTGCAAACTTTATCCTAATCATAATGAAAAAAAAAAATGGACTTTGAGTAAAAAGCAGAATTTGACTTGTTCTTCAAAGAACATCACACCAAAACACATCATTTGCTTTTTAAAACACAGCAGACCATAGAAATAATAAGGAAAACAACAAAATGACCATAAAAAGACCATTAAGATAATTTATTTCTAAAAGCACACCAAAGCAGAAGGGTGAAAGGAGAAGTAAAATGAAATGAAGGTGGAGAAACAAGCCTGAAACATCATAGACTAAATATCACAACACCCCTGGAATCAATTGTTTTGGGGTTTTTTTGTGGGAATAAATTATAAAATGGGAGGTTGCATAAAGGTGAGAGGAGAAGAAGACAGAAAAGATTGTGATGTAATGTAATCAAGTAACTCCTGTAATCTTTCAGGTAGAAGAGATTCTACAAGAGAATGGGCAAGAAGACAAAGGGAGGGATTGAACTGAGGAAAGAAAAGGGGAAAATCTTGTTAAGAAGGTGCCACTGATGATTGTTCCCATGGGGGATGAGAAAGTTTATAAGGAGACATGGGGACTTTACAAAGGGTAAGTCTAACAGAATGATAAACACAAGGGAAAATATAAAACTGGACAGATTGCTGAAGAAATGAGTGAAAATACTTGTGGTGACTTCTGAATAAGATTGCAAATGAACACACATTTCTCCCCACTACGTAAGTTAAAGAACAAATTGTAGAAACAGTAATAGTGAAAAAAATTACAATGATGAAGAAAACATAACAGTATTTCTGTGATAAAGCTAATACAATCATCATTTTAAAAAATCATATTGCTGTAAACATACATGAACAAATAGGGAATTCATGAACATACATGTAAAGATCATGCCCACAAATAAACACAAAAGAGTCAGTTTTAATAATCAGAGGAGGAATGAACTGGAAACTGGAAAGCACTAGGGGTGCAAATGAAAAAAAAACTAGTTCATTGAAAAATTAATAAAATTGATAAACTTTTAGCTAATCTTAAAAAGGAGGCAGTAAATCAAACCAACAAAATAGAAAAGGAAGAAGGTGAAATAATCAGAAGAAAGAAAAATAATGGTACCTGTGCAGTTATATGCTAACTAAAGTTAGAATACAAAAGAAATAGAGTAATGCCTTTTAAAATATAAAATGTCCAAGCTAATAGAAGACCAAGTAAAGATCTTTTGTAACCCAGTCTCAGAAAAGCAGGAACTACTAGAAGAAAAAAACCTTCTGTTCCTGATAAATTCATATGAAAATTCTGTCATACTTTTAAAGAACAATTAGTATTGTATTAAGTAAATCTTAAAAATGGGAAAAGAAAGCATCTTAGTAGATTGCTTTTATGATACAAATATCATCCTAACACCTAAAGCAGGGAAAGAAAGCACAGAGAATTACAGACCATATCATTAATGAATATCAAGCATAATATGCAATTGGTACATTAGAACTTTTCACAATATAGAAGTAAAGAAAAGATGTTCATTCTCAATATTTCAAATAATGTTGGTAATGTTAGCAGTAACAAGAGAAAGGGATAAGGATAAGTAAAGAGGTGATAGAAGCATCCATGCTGATGATTTACTTAGAAAATTTCAGAAAATCAGTAAAGATTGACTCACTTCAGCAAAATTGCACCCTACAAAATGACTGCCCCAATCAACAGCATTTCTATATGCGAATATAGTTAAACTACTGATAAATACATATATATGTGTATATATATATACACACTAATATAGTTAAACTACTAATAAACTTCAAGAGGCAGTAATTGAAAGGGAAATTCTGTTCCAAATAACTATAAAAAGCATAAAATATCTGGGTGTCAATTATCAAAGCAGACAAAATATTTGGGTAAGTTCAATTACAAAGTATTCATTGAAGAAAAAAAGGACAACTTAAATAGATGTAACTCATTGATGGACTCTGCCAATATAATAAAAATGACAATACTATAAAATTTAATTTATACATTAATGTGCCAATCAAGTTATCAAGGGTATATTTTATAAACAATAAAACAGCAAAATTCATTTGGAAAAATAAAGATCTAGAGTATCAAGGAAAATAAGGAAAAGTGGGTAGAGATAGAGGGAAAATAGTACATCTAGACCTTTAGTTATGTTATAAGTGCCATTGGTATTTTAAAAATAGAGTTAAATCAATGGAACAGACTAGACAAGTGATAATTAAAAGCAATGGAATTCAGTAGCTCCCAGTGTTTAATAGACCAGAAAACATGAATTAGGAAATAATTTTCTCCTTGATTAAAATGATTGGGAAAATTGAAAAGTAGTCTGACAGTAACTAGGCTTAGCCTAATGACTTGGTACTGTATTCTACAATATATTTTCGATGGATATGTGACTTTAATATTTATGTCTCTCCCCCCAAAAAGGAGAAGCAGATTATATATGTCTTTTTTTCTTTCTTTTTTTTGCTTTTTTTGGAGGGCAATTGGGGTTAAGTAACTTGCCCAGGGTCACACAGCTAGTTTTTGTGTTAAGTGTGTGAGGCTGGATTTGAACTCAGGTCCTCCTGACTCCAGGGCTGGTGCTCTATTCACTGAGCCACCTAGCTGCCCCAGAATGTATGCCAGCAGAGGCAGGCCCCCCTGATCAACTCGGAGGGCAAGTCGTCCCACCAACCACAAGGGCCACTACCAGGCCTATCACCAAAGGGCTGGGACTGGAAAGAGGAAGGTAAGAAGCAAACATAGGGGCCCCTGTTCTGGACAGCAAATACTCCTGGGGCTACCACTTCATAGCCCAGAAATAAAATTTTAAAAAGCCCCTATGAGGACCTCCAAAGACCAGGACGACAGAGTGAACCTCACCTGCTCCAACTCCCCCCCTCTGACCCGGAAAACACAGTAACTATTGCCTCAGTGCAAAACCCTCTACAGTAAAGGCTTGGGATGCCTAGAGGAAGGGCGTGGCTAGGGTCCTGCCTCAAAATGGGTAGAAAGCAGACTACAAAGACAAAGACTCTGGAGTCCTACTATCCTCAGAGGGAGGAACCAAACTCAGAGGGAGACAATGTGGACTCCACACCCACAGTTGAAACATCAATAGGGAATGGGTCCCAAGCACAGAAAGCTCTCCTAGATGAGATCAAAAGGAACTTTGAAAACTGAATGAGAGAGAAGACAAAATGAACAACTCTCTCAAAACCAAAATAGCAGAATTAGAAAAACATAAAGAAGAAAACATCTCCCTAAAAAGAAAAGTGTATGATATGGAAAAGGAGCTCCAAAAATTAACCAAGGAAAATGATTTGCTAAAAACTAGAAACCAATTGAAACAAATAACTATGAGGAACCAAGAATTAGTCAAACAAAACAAGAATAAAAAATTAGAAAAAGTGGTAAAATACCTTAAAGTAAAAATAACTGACCTGTAAAACAAATCCAGGAGAGATAATCTGAGAATCATAGGCCTACCAGAAAATCATTATGAAAAAATGAGCCTGGACAACATTCTCCAAGAGCTCGTTAAGGAAAACTGCCCTGAGATACTAGAATCTGAGGGTAAAATAGAAATCGAGAGAATCCACCGGATGCCTGCTGAAAGAGATCCCAAACTGAAAAGTCCTCTAAATGTTGTGGCCAAACTCCAGAACTACCAGATAAAAGAGAAAATACTTCAAGCGGCCAGAAAGAAACAATTCAAATGTCGAGAGTCCACAGTGAGGATTGCACAGGATTTGGCAGCCTCTACACTGAAAGATTGGAGGCAGTGGAATACAATTTTCCAGAAGGCAAAAGAACTCGGGTTACAACCAAGGATCACATACCCAGTGAGACTGAGCATATTCTTCCAGGCAAAGAGATGGTCATTCAACGATATAACAAGAGTTCCAGACCTTCTTGATGAAAAAGCCAGAACTCAATGGAAAATTCAATCTCCAATTACAAGATGCAATAGTGACGTAGAAAGGTAAACAAGGAAAACACACACACACACACACACACACACCCTATTATTTGATAAGAGCAAACTGGTTATAGACAAGTAGAAGGTATGAGTATAAAATACACAAAATGACGATTAAAAAAAAATCTTAAGGGCTACAAAGAGACTGCAATGGAAGAAAGGGAATGAATGAAGTGGAAAAGGCTAAATTATGCCACACAAAGAGGCATAAAAACTGTATAGCAGAGGAAAAGAAGGGGGGGCGATGGGAATCATGAGCTTTTTCCTCCTTGGTTCTGGTGCAAGGAGGGAATAACCACCAGTTAAACATAGCGTTCTATGGAGAAGAAACACAAAAAGCATCATTTTAGAGGGAAAGAGGGGAGGGAGAGGAGCTTCGCATGAGATTTATTCCTGTCACTCTTGGTTCAAAGAAGTAACATACTACATTAAGTATAAAAATATCCTACAGGCAGTAGGAGCAGGAAAGGGCTACAAAAGGGAGGGGTGGTTAGTAGGGAGGGAAGAAGAAAGGGGAGGAAAAGGGAGGGGAGCTGATAAGGGAATACTGACAGAGGCAGTGGTCAAAAGCAAAACTATTAAGGGGGGAAGGAGAAGGAGGGAAATACGAACATTAACAGGGGTGGGAATAGGAAGGAGGGAAAGAAACAGATAATCATAATTGTAAATGTGAATGGAATGAACTCTCCCGTAAAATGGAGATGGATAGCAGAATGGATTAGAAATCATAATCCTCCAGTATGCTCTTTACAAGAAACACATCTGTCTGAAACAGAGGGATACACACAGGGTAAAGGTAAAAAGGCTGGAGTAAAATATATCATGCCTCAGCTAAAGTAAAAAAAGCAGGGGTAGCAATCCTTATCTCAGATAAAGCAAAAGCAAAAATTGACCTAATTAAAGAGATAAGGGAGGAAACTATATCCTGTTAAAAGGCACCATCGAGAATGAAGCAATATCATTACTCAACATAAGCACCAAGTGGTATAGCATCTAAATTCCTAGAGGAGAAGGTAAAGGAATTAGAGGAAGAAATAGATAGCAAAACTACACTAGTGGGAGACCTCAGTCTCCCCCTCTCTGAACTTGATAAATCTAATCTCAAAATAAACAAGAAAGAAGTTAAGAAGGTGAACAGGATTTTAGAGAGGATAGGTATGATCTTTGGAGAAAACTGAATGGGGATAAAAAGGAATATACTTTCTTCTCAGCAATTCATGGCATATACTCAAAAATTGACCACCTTCTAAGGCATAAAAACCTCACAATTCTATGCAGTAAGGCAGAAATATTAAATGCATCCTTTTCAGATCATGATGCAATAAAAATTATGTGCAATAAAGGGCCATGGAAAGACAGACTAAAAACCAATTGGAAATTAAACAATTTAATCCTAAAAAATGAGTGGGTCAAACAAGAAATTATGGAAATGGTAATTTCATTCAAGAGGATGATAATAATGAGACAACATACCAAAATTTTGGGATGCATTCAAGGCAGTTCTCAGGGGAAGTTTTATATCCCTGAGTGCATACATGATTAAATTAGAGAAAAGGGAGCTCAACGAATTGGGCATGCAATTAAAAAACCTAGAAAAAGATCAAATTCAAATTCCCCAATTAAATACTAAATTAGAAATATTGAAAACCAAAGGAGAGATTAATAAAATTGAAATTAAGAAAACTATTGAATTAATAAATAAAACTAAGAGCTGTTTTTTGGAAAAATCCACAAAATTGATAGACCCTTAGTCAATATGATAAAAAAAAAGAGAAAGAATTAAACTACTATGAATATCAAAAATGAAAAGGGTGAATCTACCTCAAGTGAAGAGGAAATCAAAACAGTAATTAGAAATTATTTTTCCCAATTGTATTCACATAAATTTGACAATCTTAGGGAAATGGACGAATATTTACAAAAATACAAGTTGCCCAGATTAACTGAAGAGGAAGTAAATTACTTAAATAACCGCATCTCAGAAAAAGAAATTGAACAAGACATCAGTCAACTCCCTAGGAAAAAATCTCCAGGGCTAGATGGATTTAGTAGTGAATTCTATCAGACATTTAAAGAACAATTGATTCCAATACTTTACAAACTGTTTGGGAAAATTAGTGGAGTCCTACCAAATTCTTTTTATGACACAAATATGGTACTGATACCTAAATGAGGAAGAGATAAAACAGAGAAAGAAAATTATAGACCAATCTCCCTCGTGAATATAGATGCAAAGATTCTAAATAAAAGACTACAGCAACTTGTCTCAAGAATAATACACTTTGATCAGATAGGATTTATTCCAGGAATGCAAGGATGATTTAATATTAGGAAAACCATCAGTATAATTGATCATATCAACAATAAAACTAGCAGAAACCACATGATCATCTCAATAGATGCAGAAAAGGCTTTTGACAAAATACAACATCCATTCCTATTAAAAACATGAGAAAGTATAGGAATAAATGGAGCCTTCCTTAAAATAATAGGCAGCATCTATTTAAAGCCATCAGCAAGTATTATATGTAATGGGGAGAAGCTAGAAGCATTTCCAATAAGATCAGGGGTGAAACAAGGGTCTCCACTATCACCCCTCTTATTCAATCTGGTACTAGAAATGTTATCAGTAGCAATTAGAGAAGAAAAAGAAATCAAAGGAATCAAATTAGGCAAAGAAGAGACCAAGGTATCACTCTTTGCAGATGATATGATGATACACTTAGAGAATCCTAGAGAATCAAGTAAAAAACTCCTTGAGACAATAAATAAATTTGGCAAAGTTTTAAATTTTTTTATTTTTTTAATGCTTTATTAACTTCCGATTTACATCATCCGTTTCCGCCAGATTTTGAGTTACAAATTTTCTCCCCATTTCTCCCCCACTCACAGGACCTCCCTTCCTCCAATCCGCTCTCTCCCACATCTTTCCCCATATCCCTTTCCACTTTTCCAGTGGATCTCTATGCCTCAGTGCCTACACATCCCATTTCCCAATTACATGTAAGATGGTATTAATAATAGTATATGTATATATATACACACATGTATGCATATACATATATATATACATATTTTAATATTTGATTTCAAAACTTTCAACTCCAGACTCATTCCCCTACCTCCCTGTCACCCACCCCTATTGGGAAGATACGCAGTTCAGTATAGGTTGCACATGTGCTGCTAATGCAAAACAATAACATAGTAGATACATTGTAAAAGACTGACTACACTTCCCTCCCTCCCATCCCACCTCCTACCCGCTCTACTCTCCACTTTGATCCCGTCTATTTTCAAAAGTGAGTGCTTCCAACCTCCCTCCCCCCCAGACTACCCTCTCCTCCGTCATCCCCCTCTCTCATCCCCTTCCCCCCCTGTTCTCCTGGAGGGTGAGATACCCTATTCAGTGTGCATTTCACTCCCTCCTCAAGCCAAATTCAATGGGAATAAGGTTGACCTATTCCCTTTTGCCTTCCTATTCTTCCCCTCCATTATAACCATTTTCCCTTGCCTCTTCTGTATGAGATAGTTTACCCCAAACTGTCTCTCCCCATCTCCTCTCATTATATTCCTCTCACCTCTTAATTTGACCTTTTAAGTATCATTCCTTCCTGTTAAATTGGACCTGTGCCCTCTATCTATGTATACCTGTAAACATATATACAGCACATTCACATTTGTATTCATATGCCCATATACCCTCATATATACACAAATATATATATATATATATATATATATATATATATATATATATATTTCTAATCCCTTCAAGTATTGAGAAAAGTTTCATAAGTTACAATTATTTTTCCATGTAGGAATGTTAATAGTTCAACTTTGATAAGTTCCTTATGATTTCTTTTCCCTGTTTACCTTCTCATGCTTCTCTTGCTTCTTGTATCTGAATGTCATATTTTCTATTCAACTCTGGTTTTTTTCAGCAAGAATGCTTGAAAGTCCTCTATTCCACTGAATGACCATATTTTCCCCTGAAACATGATACTCAGTTTTGCTGGGTAGGTGACTCTTGGTTTTAATCCCAGCTCCTTTGCCCTCCAGAATATCACATTCCAAGCCCTTCAATCCCTCAGTGTAGAAGCTGCCAGATCCTGGGTTATCCTGATTGTTTCCACAATATTCAAATTGTTTCTTCCTGGCTGCTTGTAATATTCTCTCCTTAATCTGGGAATTCTGGAACCTGGCTGTAATATTCCTAGGAGTTTTCTTTTTGGGATCTTTTTCAGGAGGTGATCGGTGGATTCTTTCCACCTCTATTTTGCCCTCTGGTACTAAAACATCAGGGCAGTTTTCTTTGAGAACTTCTTGGAGGATGATTTCTAAGTTCTTACTTCGGTCATGGCTTTCAGGCAGTCCAACAATTTTTAAATTATCTCTAGTGGATCTATTTTCCAGGTCAGTGGTTTTTCCCATGAGATATTTCACATTGCCTCCTATTCTTTCATTTGTTTGGATCTGTTTAACAGCATCTTGATTTCTCATAAAGTCATTAGCTTCCATTTGTTCCAATCTAATTCTGAAGCAATGATTGTCCTCATTGAGTTTTTGAGATTATTTTTCCATCTGGCAAATTTGGCTTTTTAAGGCATTCTTCTCCTCATTGCCTTTCTGGGCCTCCTTTGCCATTTGAGTCAGTCTGTTTTTTAAGGTTTGATTTTCCTCAGTCGTGCTGTTGACTGTAATTTCATAATTTTCTTGCATTGTTCTCATTTCTCTTCCCAATTTTTCCTCCACTTCTCGTATCTGCTTCTTAAGGTCCTCTATGGCCTGTAACCAGCTTATATTTTCCTTTGAAGCTTTTGGTGCAGGAGTTCTGACTTCACTGTTTTCCTCCTGTTCCATGCTTTTCTCCTTTTTGTCCCCAAAATAGGAATGTAATGTTGGAATCTTCTGTCTGCTTTGTTTCCTTTGCCTGCTCATTTTGCCACTCAATTATTTGACTTTTGGGCTTTTTGCCACAGTAGGACTCTGCCACCAGACAGGGGAGCTTTTGTCCCAAATGCTGGGGTTTTCTCAGCTGCCAGAGGTATTAGAATGGGTGCCCTCTCTGAGGTCTCCACACGCTCTGGCAAACTGAACACACACCCCAGAACCTCCACCCTAGACTGCAATCCAGATCCAAGCAGGTTAAAGTAAGAGCGATTACCCCTCAGACTGGTGCTTGGTCCCCCTACACTCTGCAGGCCAACAGCTGAAGCCGCCACATGGCGCTGGCTGGCTGTGCTGGCGTCTCAGAGGCTTTTCACCCTGGGGGTAAAAGCCATGCATTCCCACTTACTGATCCCAAAGTCCAGACTGTACTGACCTCTCACTTTGTCCTTTGTGTCTCTGTGTTGATAAATCTGGAAATGGCCACAGCTGCTGCTGAATCTGGAGTCCCTCTGGCCAGTGGCTGGTCAGGCCCGCCCTGGGGCCAAAACCTCAGCGTGGTGCTGGGCTGGGCTCCCAGAGTGCTGCGCTGGATTCCTGCCGGCCTGCCCGGCTGTCCTTAGCAGGAGGCCAGCTTCTCTGTGTCATTTTGTGGGTTTTGAAGCTCCAAAGTTTGTTTAGAGTCCCCTTTTTACATGGATTGGGGAGGGTGGAAGCCGGAGCTGCGGGAAGGTCTTGCTTCTACTCTGCCATCTTGGCTTCGCCCCCTAAATTTGGCGAAGTTGCAGGATATAAAATAAACCCACATAAATCCTCAGCATTCCTATATATTTCCATTGAAATTCAACAGCAAGAGATAGAAAGAGAAATCCCATTTAAAGTTACTGTAGACATTATAAAATATTTGGGAATCTACCACAACTACAAAACAGTTTTCATACAAATAAAGTCAGATCTAACTAATTGGAAAAATATCAATTGCTCATGGCTGGGTTGAGCTAATATAATAAAAATGACAATTTTACCTAAATTAAATTATATATTTAGTGCCCTACCAATTAATTTACCAAAATACTTTATAGAGCTAGAAAAAATAGTAACAAAATTCATTGGGAAGAGTAAACCATCCAGAATATCAAGGGAATTAATGAAAAGAAATGCTAGGGAAGGTGGACTAGCTTTATAATACAGATTTCAATCTGTATTATAAAGCAGCAGTCATCAAAACTACTTGGTACTGGCTGAGGAATAGAGGAGTGGATCAGTGGAATAGGTTAGGCACATGAGATTCAGAAGTCAACGACTACAGTAATCTATTGTTTGATAAACCCCAAGACCCTAGTTTTTGGGAGAAGAACTTACTATTTGGCAAAAACTGCTGGGTAAACTGGAATATAGTATGGCAGAAACTGGGCATAGACTATTATCTAACACCATATACCAAAATCAAGTCTAAATGGGTGCATGGTCTAGGTATAAAGGTTGATACTGTAAGCAGTCTCGGAAAACAAGGAGTAGTTTACCTGTCAGATTTGTGGAGAGGGAAAGACTTTATGACTAAACAAGAATTAGAGAACATTATAAAATGTGAAATGGATAATTTTGACTACATGAAATTGAAAAGCTTCTATACAAACAAAGCCAATGTAACCAAGATTAAGAGGGACGTGGGAAATTGGGAAAGAATCTTTACAAACTATGTCTCTGACAAAGGACTCATTTCTAAAATATACACAGAATTGAGTCAGATTTATAAGAATACAAGTCATTCCCCAATTGATAAATGGCCAAAGGATATGAACAGGCAATTTTCAGAGGGAGAAATTAAAGATATTTATAAGCACATGAAGAAATGCTCTAAATCACTATTGATTAGAGAAAAGCAAATCAAAACAACTCTGAGGTACCACATCTCACCTGTCAGATTGGCTAAGATGACAAAACAGGAAAATGACAAATCCTGGAGAGGATGTGGGCAAATTGGAACACTAATGCATTGCTGGTGGAGTTGTGAACTGATCCAGCCTTTCTGGAGAGCAATCTGGAATTATGCCCAAAGGGCTATAAATACTTTCATATCCTTTGAGACAGCAATACCACTCCTAGGGTTATATCCCAAAGTGATCATAGATGTGGGAGGAAGACCCATATGTACAAAAATGTTTATAGCGGCTCTTTTTGGTGGTGGCAAAGAATTGGAAATGAAGGGGGTGCCCATCAATTGGGGAATGGCTGAACAAGTTGCGTTATATGAATGTTATAGAATACTGTTGTGCTATAAGAAATGAGGAGCAGATGGTCTTCATATTTCCCTGGAGAGGCCTATACAAACTGATGCTGAGTGAGAAGAGTAGAACCAGGAGAAATTTGTACACAGTTACAGACACAGCGTATGTGTGATGACCAACTTTGATAGACTGGACTCTTCTCAGCAATGCAGTGATATAAGTCAATCCCAAAAGACTCATGATGGAGAGAAATATGTGTATCCAGAGAAAGAACTAGAAAGAACTAAGTTTTTATCCAGATGGAAGCAAAATACCTGATATTTTTCCTTTTCTTGTTTGGTTTTATGTCCTCTTTACCATTTTTCATTCCATCTGATACATTCCATCTTTATAACCTGTTGTATAATGTAAAAGTATTTATAGATCCTATACTTGACTATATGCCCATGGAGGGGAGGGGAGGGAGGAGGACAAAATGTGAAACTGAAGGAATTGTGGAATTGAATTCTGTAAACTAAAAGGAAACAAACAAATTAATTAACTAAAAAAAATTTAACATGGGGTTAAGGCAATTTTAAAATCATTACATATGTAACTTTATGTTATATTACATAATATTGAAAATATTCTATACATATAAAATTAATGCATGTAAGATAAGAGGGGAAATCGTTAAATAGAGCAAAAATATTTGTTTCAGATTTCTCTAAGGGTTTATTTAAGATATGTAAGCAATTAATGTATTTAAACAATATGACCAAAAGCTATTCTCTAGTAGATACGGTCAAATAATACAAACAGTTTTCAGGATTAATGGGCAGAATAGGCACACTATTGTTATTGTTGGTGGAGGTGTGAATCAGTGTAACCATTATGGAAAGCAGTTTCAAATTATTCAAGTAAGTGGTTAAAATGTTTATATGCATTGATGCAGAGAATCTAATACCAGGCCTGTACCATAAGGAGAAAGTGATAAAAGAAGTTCCTCACATTTCAAAATACTTATAGCAATACTTTTTGTGATAATAAAGAACTGGAAACAAAGTAGATACCCATGGATTGGGAAATGGCTTAGCAAATCATGACACATAAAAGTTTTAGGAAAATATTACAGTGTTATAAGAAAAGATAAGTGATAAATACAAAGTATGAAAAGTCTTAGATGAACTGATAGAAAGTGAAACAACTTGACCTGAGAAAATAAATTACAAAGTGACAGTGTAATCATGAAGAACCACACACAAATGTTGGAAAATGATGAACCAAGCAGGGCTTAAAGGAAGAATTATAAGAAGACAATTCTCCACCCTCTTTCCCCCATCTCCAGTGGTTTACTCACCAGAGTGTATTTGTTAAGTTTTCAGGAGTTTAGCATTCTGCGTGTTAACAGCCATTGTTAAAACAAATTTTATGTATATTTATAATTAAATGTGTTATATGGAAAACAAAGATAAATACACTAAACTCACTGTTTCTTAATAATTTTATTATTAATATGCTATTAAGGTTATTTGCATGGATTGTTTCTATATGGTAGAACTACTATACAGTAGTTGTACTACAGTACATCTTTCTTACTCCACATTCAGTGACATCAGTAATGTTGGTAAGTTGACATCATCTGTGGTGGAAGTATTTACACCAAGGAAATTGGTAAACACTACAAATCAGGGCTTGATTTATTGTTTTGTTGAATGTCTAGACTTAAGAAAATTATGGAGAGAATGTCAATAATGTAGATTAAACTTAAAAGTGTGTTCAATTACAAGATTAAAATGGAGTAGATGTGGCAATTGTTTTATAATAAGTGCAGCATGAATAGCCAGACTTATTGTAAAAGAAATGTAAATGAAAATACTTAAGAATATTATAGAAGAGAATGCCAAAGTCTGTATCATAATTAATGAGGCATCTAATTTTGAAGACTAGCCCTCCAGTGATTTATTTCCTAATATACAGTTCAGTTAACTCATATTCTAATAATATTACTCAGTACTTTAAAAGAATTAATGTCAGCCACACAGAATACCTTTTCTTTACATTACCATCTACTTTAAATGATTGTGGCTTTAATAATGAATATTTTAAAGCAAACTTAATTCCATTTTGGGGAGAAAGTGTGAAGTAGATATGAAGGTATTAGAAAATCATCACTGCATTATTTAAATTGTTTGTAGTTATCACTTGTAAATTTAATATCTGAACAAATTAATCATTTAAACAAGTTAATTTAAAATTTTTTCTGGATAAAATTCATTGTACTTATCACCAATCTAATAAAATCCTGAGCTAGAAATTATAGCTAAAGAATTTGAAATTGAAATTGTTAAAATTGATTGAGTGTTGGGACCAAGATGTATATCATACAGTTTAAGAGCTGCTATTGCTACATGATATGTATATACATACATACATACATATATATATATATATATATCCTGCATTAGATGTACATTTTTCTTGTTCTTACTTTAGTATGGCAAAAGTATTAGCTAACATTGATTTCATGTGAAACTTTCCCTAATTTAATGATTGATCTTCTTGAAGAATTTTCATTACTTTCAACTACATTGTTCTGATTACCTATAATTCAGAAAGTCTGAAAAGTATTCCTAGGTAGTCATTATAAGCATATTGGAACTATTTAAGATTTGTATTAGAAGCATGAATCTCAGGTTGAAAATTTAACTGTCACATATTTAAAGACATGCCATTAAATTTTTAAATTTAATGTCCTTAGGGATGTTAATTGGAAAACATTCAACACATCAACTTATGTCTTTTATCTGATAGAAACAAAGATGAAAGCATTTTAAATTACTTTGATTCATTAGAACTATCATTTGTGGCCTTATGAAGAATTAATTTCACTATGAATAGCTGCTGAAAAATTGTTACCATTAAAGTGAAATTTTAATGAAAATGATTTGAAAATTTTTTTTAATTTTGTAGGTAATAATGTAGAATCAAACGGTGTAACTATATAAAAGGTAGTGAGATAGAACTTTATATGGTAACTATACAAAAAGTAGTAGGATAACACTACAATTGGTGGTGTTAAAACTGAAAAACATTTCATTTTAATGCATATAATTTGTATGGGGGGTGAGAAATAGTTTAGCAATAGATAACATTAAATTTAATGATGAATTTGTTGGGAAAAGAAGTGTTAGGTTATTGGAATGCAACTTCATTTGTCATATCATAAATTGCAACCATATGGTGGCTCCAAATACAAGAGTTTGGCAAAAATTAATGAGAATCAGTTGGCTGTATGGAATTTACACTAAAAAGTACTGTATATTTTCTTATTTGTAATATACGTAAGTAAAATTTATATTTATGTATACGTATTTATATATATTTTATATATAAGTAAAATTCGTAATAAATTTATGTGTATATATAGATGTATGCATCTTTGGGGGAGGCAAGCTGATAGTTAAACATTTACAAAGACACTGTTGCCCCCTCCTCTACCCTTTGCAGAGGTGGGGGGGACTACAAATGCTGTACGTTGCTCGTGTTTTCAGACTTTTTTGATATAGTAATCAATTATGCTGTTACTTTTCTTTTTCTTTTAAAAGAAATTGTTGTCACATATGATAGCTTTTCTGGGAGGGTTATGGAGAGAGATTTTAGGGGAAATTATAGTGAAGTAAGAAGTAAGAGACATAAATAGAAACTTAATTTAAAAAAAGAAAAAAATTATATTGCCTCCAGATTTCTTCTCTTTTGATTTTGGTCACCTTTAGCCATTGTTTCTGACTGGTTTCATTTTTTTTTAATGTTATTGTCACGTTATATATTGTATACTTGATTCAGTGGTAGTAGTCTCCAAATATAATAATTCTGTTATTAATGTTGATGTGAGTGATTCATTATAATGTCAGTATACCTGTTCCAATTCCCATATACTTCATGTTTTCCTTCTGGTATCACATAAATGTTGTCATGTTCTGGTGTACTAGATTTAATGAAGCATATATTGGTTCACCTTCTCTATCTTCAGTTTTTTGGTGAGATAATGTTGCTCATATGTTTTTTGTTTTGTTTTGTTTTAATTCTCTTATAGTGTTTTGTAAATGTATGTATTCTCTAACTGCTAATAGCCTGGCCTGATGTGTTTTTCCACTTGGCAAGTAAATTATAAAAATATTATAAAAATAGGCTGAGAGTTTCTTGGCTCTTTTGGCTTCCTTGTTAGGGCAACTGTTTTGCATTAATACAACCTCTTGGAAATGGTAATAGACAAAAATAAAGGCACTGTTTCCTGCTTTCCACATCTAAAGTTTATTCAGACAGGTTAGTTTAGAGCTGCTAAAATTGTTTTTAGTGTCTTATTATCTTACCTTCTGGTTTGCTATTTATTTGGATGTTTGCTTTTACCAGCAAGTGATGTAAGTATACACAGACAGTTAAATTTTAGAATGATTACTATGTCTAATAACTTGATTTCCTATGGTTTAAAATATATATTTCCTTTTCTTCTCTTCTGAACATATCAGCTTGCCCAAGGGGGGCAACTAGGATAGTGAAGAGCCTCGAATTAATTTCATGTGAGGATCAACTAAAGGAACTTGGGATGATTTACTTGGCGAAGAGAAGACTCAGGAGGGACATGAAAGTCAAGTATTTGAAAGTTTATCACCAGGAACTGAGTTTAGACTTACTTTGTTTGGTTCCAGAAGGCAGGAGGATAGACAATGAGTGGAAGATGTAAAGAGGTAAAATTTGTCTCATTGTTAAGGAAATTTTTCTTATACTTAAAGGAGTCCAAAAGGGCAACAAATTTTTTCGGGATGTAATGGTTTCCTCTTTACAAGGTCTTGAAACAGAGGCTAGATAATTGTTTGTTGGATATGTGGTATAGAACATTCTTTTCCACTTAAGGGTTAGAATAGATGACTTGAATTACCTTTTAACTCTGAATTTCTGTATTTCATTTTTCTATGATAATATTTAGTGTTTCTCATAACCTGACTCTTTTCTTGATGAAAGTATTAATCATATGCAGGCATGGGTCTTTTCAGTAGTTTGCATGTCTTTGATTTCTTGATACTGATCCACATTATCCAGCATAGTGTTCTCCATTTTTCTTAAGAAGCAGATAAGAGAAATGGAGGAAAAATTGGGAAGAGAAATGAGAACGATGCAAGAAAATTACGAAATAAGAGTCAACAGCCTGACTGAGGAAAATCACACCTTAAAAAATAGACTAGCTCAAAAAGGCAATGAGGAGAATGCCTTAAAAAACCGAAATTGCCAGATGGAAAAAGAATCTCAAGAGCTCACTGAGGAGAATCATTCCTTGAGAATTAGATTGGAGCACATGGAAGATAGTGACTTATGAGAAATCAAGATTCTATTAAACAGATCTAAACAAATGAAAGAATAGGAGGCAATGTGAAATATCTCATTGGAAAAACCACTGACCTGGAAAATAGATCCACTAGAGATAATTTAAAAATTATTGGACTACCTGAAAGCCATGAATAGAAGAAAGAACTTAGAAATCATCCTCCAAGAAATTGTCAAGGAAAACCACCCTGATGTTTTAGAACCAGAGGGCAAAATAGAGGTGGAAAGAATCCACCGATCACCTCCTGAAAAAGATCCCAAAAAGAAAACTCCTAGGAATATTATAGCCAGGTTCCAAAATTATCAGATCAAGGAGAGAATATTATAAGCAGCCAGGAAGAAACAATTTGAATATTGTGGAAACACAATCAGGATAACTCAGGATCTGGCAGCTTCTACACTGAGGGATCAAAGGACTTGGAATATGATATTCCAGAGGTCAAAGGAGCTGGGATTAAACCAAGAATCACCTCCCCAGCAAAACTGAGTATCATGTTTCAGGGGAAAATATGGTAATTCAGTGGAATAGAGGACTTTCAAGCATTCTTGCTGAAAAAACTAGAGCTGAATTGAAAATTTGACATTCAGATACAAGAAGCAAGAGAAGCATGAGAAGGTAAACAGGGAAAAGAAATCATAAGCCACTTATCAAAGTTGAACTATTAACATTCCTACATGGAAAAACAATAATTGTAACGGATGAAACTTTTCTCACTATGAAAATAGTAGAAGAGAATAGAAATATATACATATCTATATACATGTATGTCTATATCAGAGGGTATACGGTCATATGAATTCATATGTGAATGTATGTATATATGTATACAGGTATACATAGATGGAGGGCACAGGGCCAATTTAATAGGAAGGGATGATACTTAAAAGGTGAAATTAAGAGGTGAGAGAGGAATATAATGAGAGGAGAAGGGGAGAGACAGAATGGGGTAAACTGTCTCATATAGAAGAGGCAAGTGAAAATGGTTACAATGGAGGGGAAGGATAGGAAGACAGAAGGGAATGGGTCAACTTTATTCTCATTGAATATGGCTTGGGGAGGGAATGAAATATACACTAAATAGGGTATCTCATCCTGCAGGAGAATAGGAGGGAAGGGGATGAGAGGGGGAATGATGGAAGGGAGGGTAGGCTGGGGGGAGGGAAGTTGGAAGCACCCACTTTTGAAAAGGGACAGGATCAAAGTAGAGAATAGAACAAGTGGGAGGTGGGATAGGAGGGAGGGAAACATAGTCAGTCTTTTACATTATATCTACTATGTTAATGTTTTGCATTAGCTACACATTTACAACCTTTACTGAGCTGCTTATCTTCCCAGTAAGGGTGGGTGACAAGGGAGGAAGGGAATGAATCTGGAATTCAAAGTTTTAAAATCAAATGTTTAAAATAAATATATATATATATATATATGTATATACTAATATTAATACTATTTTACATGTAATTGGGAAATAAGACATACAGGCACTGGGGCATAGAGATCCACCATGCCCTACTGGAAAAGTCGAAAGGGGTATGGGAGAAAATATGGGAGAAGGCAGATTAGAGGAGGGGATATCCTGTGGAATTGTTATTTTGGGGTGCTGGGTAGGGAAGAAAATTTGTAACTCAAAATCTGGCGGAAATGAATGATGTAAATCAGAAGGTAATAAAGCATTTGAAAAATAAAAATTATATTCTTGGGGCAGCTAGGTGGTTCAGTACATGGAGCACTGGCCCTGGAGTCAGGAGGCCCCGAGTTCAAATCCTGCCTCAGACACTTAACACTAGCCATGTGACATAGGGCAAGTCACTTAACCCCAGTTGCCCTGCCCTTCCCCCTCCCCAAAAAAATTATATTCTTAGTCTGAAAAATTCCTTCTTCACATAACATGGTTCTAAATCTTGGTCCTTCATTTCATATTTTGATCTGTGCTTCTGAATGGATGAATGCCTGGAGGAGCAAAAAACTACTCAGTCAGACTTGTATGTGATGATGTCACCCAGGTTGCCTTTTGTTGGACCATTTACAAGCCTCACCATGTCATAGTTGTTGGGTTTTTTAAAAATCGAAAAACAAGTCTTGGAACTTTATTTTAAATTGCTTAACTTGATATATTTTGACTCAGTTGTCCTCATTATGGGATATATATATGCCCCTCAAGGAGTTCAAGGAAGAAAAGATACTGTGAATATTAAAATATTTATAGCACTTTATGGTAGCAAAAAATCTGGAAACAAAGTGGGTATAGCCAGCCATTCTTTAGGCTGAACAAATTATGCAGTGTGAATATAATGGAATTTTATTAGATCATAAAAACTATAAATATGAGAAAAGCAGAAATGTGAGGAGACTTGTATGATCTCATAAATATCAAGAAAGAACCTAATTATGTAAACGAAAAGAAGAATACCAATATTGTCACTTGAGAAAATGATGGAAACATGCTTTTCTCCTTTAATAGAGGTGGGGGCCTACTGGTTAGGCTAGAGGTTACTGGTACTGAAATGGACATGACAGCAAAGCCAATTGTAATTTGATAGGAGTGTTTATTTAGCTGGCAACTGCCTCCCCAATAGGGAAGACAGCATCGAGTCTTCTGCAAGGTACATTTTTATAGAATAATAATATATTGTTAACAATGAAATATGGTTTCTAGTAAAGCCTTGATTGCCTGTTAAAAACAAGAACAGACTTGTATCTGGGGTATGTTTCTGGTAATACAGGTTGAAAGTTCCCTCACTATTGTGGCCTATTAGGTGGTTTCCAGGGACCCTGGTAGGGTTTTCCTTCTAGCAGCTTGTGACTGGAAGGGGGCTTTGGTGTATTAATTTCTGGTGGGCACTTCAATACGAATAGCTTTGCTATGCCACTCTATCATTATTATTATTATTATTATTATTTTGCCTTTTGGAAGGCGATTGGGGGTAAGTAACTTGCCCAAGGTTACATGGCTATTTTTTTTTTTCTGTGGGTGTTAAGTGTCTGAGGCCGGAACCGAACTCAGGTCCTCCTGACTCTGGGGCCAGCACTTTGCTTACTGTGCCACCTAGCCGCCCCCTATGTCACTTTATTATTACTGCTACTACTATTACTGTAGTTCCTGTTCTCAGGAAAGTTAGGTTCTTTTTTAAATTAAATTAATTATTTATATTTTTCAGCATTCACTTTTATAAGATTTTGAGTTCTAAATTCCACGAGATGGCATGCAATCTGATAAAGGCTATTCATGTATAATCATATTAAATATATTTCCACATTAGTTATGTTGTGAAAGAAGAAACAGAATAAAAGGGAAAAAAAACCCACAAGAAACAAAGTAGTAGGCTTTGATCTGCATTCAGATTCCATAGTTCTTTCTCTGGATTTTCTGGCATAAATCTTTTGGAATTATCTTAGATCATTACATTGCCTAGAAAAGCTAAGTCTATAAAAGTTGATCATCACACAATATTGCTGTTACTGTTTGTAATGTTCTCCTGGTTCTGCTCACTTCACTCAACATCAGTTCATGCAAGTCTTTCTAGGTTTTTCTGAAATCCACCTGGTCATCATTTCTTATGGAACAATAATATTCCATTACATTCATATACCACATCTTATTCAACAACCATTCCCTGATTGATGGGCATTTCCTCAATTTCCAATTCCTTACCACCACAAAAAGAGCTGCTATATTTTTTGTACATGTAGGTCCTTTTCCACTTTTTTATGATCTCTTTGGGATACAGACCTAGTGATGTTATTACTGGATCAAAGGGCATGCAGTTTTGTAGCCCTTTGGGCAGAATTCCAAATTGTTCTCCAGTATGGTTATATCAATTTAACTCACAACAATGCATTAGTGTTCTAGTTTTCCCCCACCTTCTCCAACATTTATCATTTTCCTGTTTTGTCATGTTAGCCAGTCTGATAAGTGTGAAGTGGTACGTCAGAGTTCTTTTAATTGGTATTTCTCTAATCAAGAGTGATTTAGAGCATTTTTTCGTATGACATACATAGCTTTAATTTCTTAATGTGAAAACTGCCTGTTCAGATCCTTTGACCATTTATTAATTGGGGAATGACTTGTGCCCTTATAAATTTGACTCATTTCTCTATATGAGGTTTTTATCAGAGACATTGGCTATAAAAATTATTTCCCAGCTTTCTGCTTCTCTTCTGATCTTGTTTGCATTGGCTTTGTTTGTGCAGAAACATTTTAATTACATTTTAATTTAATGTAATAAAAATGATCCATTTTTCATTTCATAAATGTTCTCTATCTTGTTTGGTCATAAATTCTTCCCTTCTTCATAGATCTGACAGGTAAAGTATTCCTTGCTCACATAGTTTGCTTTTCGTATCATCTTTTATGTCTAAATTGTGTGCCCATTTTTTCCTTATCATGGTATATGGTATAAGATGTTGGTCTGTGCCTAGTTTCTGCCATACTTTTTTCTTGATTTCTCAGCAGTTTTTGTTAAATAGTGAGTTCTTATCTCAGAAGCTAGAATCTTTGAGTTTATCAAACAGTAGATTACTATAGTTATTGACTACTTTGACTGCTGTGACTTAACTGATCAACTGATCGACCACTCTATTTCTTTTTTTAATTAAAAAAATTTTTTTTGGAAGGGGGAAGGCCAGGCAGTTGGGATTAAGTGACTTGCTCAAGGTCCCATAGCTAGTAAGTGTTAAGTATCTGAGGCCGGATTTGAACTCAGGTCCTCCTCACTTGAGAGTGGGTACTCTGCTCACTGTGCTGCCCCAGCCACTCTTATTTCTTAGCCAGTACCAAATGGGTTTGATGATTGCTGCTTTATGATACCATCTTAGATCTGGTGCAGCTAAGCCACCTTCCCTTGCATTTCTTTTCATTAATTCCTTTGATATTCTGTACCTTTTGTTCTTCCAGATGAATTTTTTTTATTAGCTCTATAAAATAATTTTTTTGGAAGTTTGGTATGGCACTGAATAAGTCAATTAATATAGGTAGAATTATAATTTTTATTATGTTAGCTCAGCCCACCTATGAGTAACTGATATTTTTCCACTTATCTAAATTAGACTTTATTTGTGTGAAAAGTGTTTTGTAATTGTGTTCATGTAATTCCCAGATTTGTCTTGCCAGGTAGTCTTTTGATTCACAAATATTTTATATTGTCTATAGTTACTTTAAATGTAATTTCTCTTTTTATCTCTTGCTGCTGGGCTTTGTTAGTAATATATAGAAATGCCGATGATTTATGTGGGTTTGTTTTTATCTACAACTTTGCTAAAGTTGTTAGTTATTTCTAGGAGTTTTGTAGTTAATCCTCTAGGATTCTCTGAGTATACCATCATATCTGCAAAGAGTGATAGCTTTGTTTCTCCATTCCCTATTCTAATTCCTTCAGTTTCTTTTTTTTTTTTACTTCTAAATCTAACATTTCTATCACCATATTAAATAACAGTGATAATAAACATTCTTGTTTCAACCTTGATGTTGTTGGAAATGCTTCTAGTTTATCTCTATTACACATGATGCTTGCCTGGTGGTTTTCATAGATGTTACTTATCATTTTAAGGAAAATTCCATTGATTCCTATGCTCTCCAGTGTTTTTAGTGAGAATGGGTGTTGTATTTTGTCAAGCTTTTTCTGCATCTGTTGAGATAATTTATATGTTAATTTTGTAATCATTATGGTCAGTTATACTGATAGTTTTCTTAGCTAATACTGAGCCAGCCCTGCATTCTTGCCAAAAATCCCACCTGGTCATAGAGTATTATCCTCGTGATAAGTTGCTATAATCTCTTTGCTAATATTTTATTTAAAATTTTTGTATCTATATTCATTAGGGAAATTACTTTATAATTTTTTCCCTCTGTTTTGGCTCTTCCCAAGGAAGTTTAGGTATCAGCAACATATTTGTAGCATAAAAGGAATTTGGCAGCACTCCTTCTTTGCCTATTTTACCAAGTAGTTTATATGGTATTGGAATTAGTTGTTCTTCAAATGTTTGGTAGAGTTCACTTGTAAATATGTCTGGCCCTGGAGATTTTTTCTTAGGGAGCTCATTTATGGCTTGTTCAATTTCTCCTTCTGAAATGTGGTTAAGTATTTTATTTCCTCTTCTGTTAATCTGGGTAATTTATATTTTTGTAAATATTCATCCATTTCACTTTTATTGCCAGATTTATTGACATACAGTTGGGCAAAATAGCTCCTAATTGTTGTTTTAATTTCCTCTTTACTGGTAGCGAATTCATATTTTTCATTTTTGAGACTGGTAATTTGGTTTTCTGGTTTTTAATCAAGTAACCAGAGGTTTATATATTTAATTAAAAAAAATAAAATCAGCTCTTAGGTTTTTTAAAATTAGTTCAATAGTTTTTTTATTTCAATTTTATTAATTGGTCATTTGATTTTCATAATTTCTATTTTGGTATTTAACTGGGGATTTTTAATTTGTTCATTTTCTAGCTTTTTTAGTTACACGCCCAATTTATTGATCTCCAATTTCTCTGTTTTATTCATGTAAGCATTTAAAGATATTAAATTTCTCCTAAGAATTGCTTTGACTCCATCCCATACATTTTGGTATATTGTCTCATTATTGTCATTCCCTTTGATCAAGTTGTTATTTCTATGATTTGTTGTTGACTCATTCTTTAGAATTAGATTATTTTGTTTTCATTTAATTTGTAGTCTGTCTTCCCATGTATGTCACTCTATTACTTGGAAATGTTCTCTATTAAAAGGAAAGGTTTTTTGAGGTTGGCAGTAAGAAAGGTGGTATACATGGAATTATTATAGGGTGAAAAAAAAGCATCAACAAAATAAAAAAATTGTTGGAGAGAGCAGTAGACTCTCAGTCTTTCAGGTTGTCAACTGTGTGGCCATCCAAATCAGCTTCTTTCCTGATGTGTGTGTGTGTGTGTGTGTGTGTGTGTGTGTGTGTGTGTGTGTGTATATATATATATATAATTTTTTGTCCTATCAGTTGTTGCCTCAGAGGATTTTTGAAGACACTGAGCACCTGTACCCTGGCTAATCTCAGTGATAAAAGAAGGAAGTTATAGAATCTCAAATCCTGTGTTTGGGTAGCTTTAATAATTGATGACCTGTGAAGAGACCACTAGCCCCCAAAAGATATATAGCATATTCAACTTGTCCAGAACTTGTGCCAGAGCAAAACTGTGTATTTTCCAGTAACACTTTTTTAAAAACTTAAGCTTTCCTAGAAGAAGGCATGTTGTCAGTGACATCTGAGACCTGTTAGCCTATAGCATGGTAGTAGAAGCCTTGAAAAGGTAATTACAGTTCATAGCAATCCTAATATACAAGCATTTTTTTTTTTGAGGCTGCCATTATGCAGACTTGGACTCTGTTGGGTCTCCAGGGGTTTCCTGATCTTCTGCTGCAGAGGGTTTTTTTTTTTTTTAAAGCAATTGGGGTTAAGTAACTTGCTCAAGGTTACACGGCCAGTTATTTCTGGTTGTGGTGCTGAGTATCTAAGCCCAGATTTGATCCCCAGGTCATCCCAACACTGGAGCCAGTGCTCTTACTTGTTGAGCCACCTGGTCGCCCCTAAGCAATTGGGGTTAAGTAACTTGCTCAAGGTTACATGGCCAGGTGTTTCTGGGTGGGTGGTAAGTGTCTGAGCCCGGATTCGATCCCCAGGTCATCCTGACACTGGAGCTGGTGCTCTTACTCGCTGTGCTATCTGGCCGCCCCCACTGCTGAGCTTCTTAACCTGAGATCTGTGAACTTTTAAAAATACAAATTTTGATAATTTTCAGTATGATTGATTTCCTTTCTAATTACATGTATTTTATTTTATGCATTTAAAAACATTATTCCAAGGAGCCTTTCTGTTGTCTTCTGTGATTAAATTCAGTTCAACCAGTATTAATCAAGTGCCTACTATGTGCCAGGCATTGTGATGAAGAACCTCTGCTCTTCCTGGAAAATCAGTTGACAATCCTGTTCTGATCTTCTCATAATGTAATATCCTCATTCTTCTCTTCCTCTAGAGTCCTGGCAAAGTACACATGGTAATTCCCTGACTTAGTGGCTCACTATTTCTTCTGTTTCATAACCTTTTACTTGTTTACCTTGCCCCCACTACCTTTTTCAGAGGAATTTCCAGGTAGTACTTGTATACTGATTATGGAGAAGCATATACTTAATTTACCTATAAACATTTTTGCTCTTTTGTGTCTCATTGCTTTTTCTGATCATTTCACTTCTTATTTTCTTAGAATTATTAAAAGGGATAAGTTTTTTTCAAATTTATTATTTTGGTAAGTTTTTTTTTTCAATTTGTTCTATTTTATAGTCATCTTCTGTGATTATCTTTTTCTTTTTTTTTTAAGCAATCAGGGTTAAGTAACTTGCTCAAGGTTACTCGACCAGTTATTTCTGGGTGTAGTGTTAAGTATCTGAGCCCGGATTCGATCCCCAGGTCATCCCGACACTGGAGCCGGTGCTCTTACTCGCTGAGCCACCTGGCCACCCCCTGTGATTATCTTTAATGTGGTTTTCAGTGCACTCTGTCTTTATGTATTTTCCTTCTGACTGTCCTAATAGTGATATAGTTCTTAAGGGTTACAAGTATTATCTTCCCATAAACAGTTTAACTTTATTGAATCCCTTATGTTTTCTCTTGTTTACCTTTTATTAATCTCATTAGAGATTATTTCCATTGTCTATTGAATACAGCTTTTTATTTCTACCCTTCCTCCATTTTTCCTATTTTCATTCTCTCCTTTTTCAGTGATGTAGCCAAGTATATGGGGTATTGTTAATGGAAGACTAGCACCTCTGATGTGAGGGCTTTCCAGGACTACTTATCCACCTTTAGTGATCACCTGTCACCCAGCTCTCACCTGTGGCTCCAAGCCATATCATGACCAGCAGCCACACCCTGGTAAAGTCATCTTGGCAGATGGGCTAAACCAGGTGAGGGTAACAGACAGGCCTCAGACATGTTTGTAAGTTAGGCGGGTGTCTACCCCAAGTATGGTCAGACATCTAAGGCACCATGGTCATCCATTGCATCCTGAGCCCTCCTCAGTTGTCTTGACTTTTGTCTTGGACTTTGGATTTATCCTTGAACGTGGATGACTGGAAGAAAAAGTGAGGCTGAAGTTCTCCCTCACTTAAATCTAATTCATGAGCAAGTCAAGACATTACACTGTGATGTCATTGGTCATCTTAGATAACAAAGGATGAGCAACAGCCAAATGTGTAGTACCTAATAGGAAAGTACTGAAGAAAAGTACTGAAACTAGTACTGGATATGTTTGATACACCATATTAGAAGATAGTGAAAGATTCTCTTTTTGTGGTCCTTTTCTATAATATTATTTTTTTTAAAGGAATAGGTTGAGCAAAGTCATTTAGTAAAGAATTTTCCCTAACTAAAAATGTTTATTTGTCAAAATGGAATACTAACAGACTCTCATTTTATTTAACAAGTTTGATAGCACATTGAGAATACAATCCAAGCATAGTTTGTTAAAATTAAAGTCTGTCTTGATATTATATTGGATTTTATGCCAAGTTTTAAAATGTTTGTTTCCATAAAGCAAATGCTCCCTATTTTATTTGTGAATAATAATAAATTAAGGGTAGGACAGAAAAGTGTTTTTATTAGTTCCAGAACTGTGGTAGGGAGGGGAGTAGGGGTGCAGAAATATTCTGTCACTATGTCTCTGGGGTTTTCTGTTGTTTTTGTTATTAGATTTGAATGCACTCTAAAGTTCTTTTAAAGATACAGTTGTTCCTACTTGGAAAACATTTATTATGAACTTAACATTATGAAAGAAATACAAATAAATATTCAGAACTATTTACAACAAAAGTATACTTCTCCATTCTGACTTATTTGTCCATTTACACATAACGTGCATATCTGTGTGGGACATTAAGAGCTTTTTTTTTTTTTTTTTTTTTAAAGCAATTGGGGTTAAGTAACTTGCTCAAGGTTACACGGCCAGGTGTTTCTGGGTGGGTGCTAAGTGTCTGAACCCGGGACTTGATCTCCAGGTCTTCTCAACACTGGAGCCGGTGCTCTTACTCGCTGTGCTACCTGGCCGCCCCCATTAAGAGCTTTTAATGTAGTTGTATGAATGGGATATGGTCTGAATTATTGGAGGGAATGCACACATAGATGAAATCCTTTGGAGTATTGAGACTGCATATAGACGGAGTTAGTGTATATGCTTATCTTGTAATTGTATTTTTTCCATTTTCTATTAATTTTTTTTCCATATTTCTTTACATTTTGGTAGAATAACTTCAGTTGCACTAATCTGTTATATTGATATACCACAATTCTCCAACCTTTAAATATAGATTTTTACTAACAAATAATACAGTTTTCAGTATTTTTGCAGTTTTGAAAATATGTACTTCCTTAAGATTTTATTCAGTCAAGAGCTTTGATTATTTTATTACTTGTGGATTGCCAAATTATTTAACATCTGTTTAAATTCTGTCAGCTTTAACATTTTTTATTTAAAATTGTTTTTTGTTCATTTGGGGAGTGAGCTTATATTTGAAAACTTATATTTCTTATTATTAGATTCATTTAACTTTTTGCAAGTTTTTTAAAAATTGTTTCCTTGTTTTATAGATCCTGTGGTTTTGCCCTCATATCTATATGTGTTATATCCTTATGGATTCTAAACAGTATGTTTTTATCTTGTAGAATTTTTCCACAAAATTTCCAATCTTTTTATTTTGGTTATATCGCATTGTATAGGTTTAAGATATTAATTTATTTTTGGAATTAGTAATAATTTTATTACTTATGATGGAGATAAATTCTTTGCCATATTATAATCCAATTTTTCCAAGAATTTTAATGAAATTATTTCCTTCCACCAATGTTTTAACATTCTTGGGCCTAACTTATGTACGTTTTGTTTTATTTCTGAGATAATCTATTTTGTTCCATTCATATGTTGTTATTTTCCTGTTTTCTATTTTGTACCATATGGTTTTGATAATTTTTTTTTATCAAAAATTTTATTAAAAATAAAATTTTAGGCAGGTGAGTGTTTTTTACTTTGTCCCTTTCAAAATACATCTTGACCAAGTTTAGCCCATTTTTTTTCCCTTTTTAAAATACATTTTCTTTTTTTATTATAAATTGAACAGACATGAACATTTCTGTAATTGTATGTGTGTATGTATAAAATATGATACCACCACTACCTTCCTTGTCTTTTTCCACTTTTGAAACTCATTTTTTTCTGTATGTTTTAAAATGTTTCTTTGATGTTTTCTTCCCTTTTGCCCATTTAAAAACATTTTTATATTTGTTTTACAAAATTTTTTTTTCTAAGTAGTGATATTTTTGGCAATAATATTAGACTGCTTTACCCATGTGTAAGGAACATACTTCTAGTTCTTTAATCTGTGAAAGTGGTTTTGTATTTTTCTTTCGAAAGAAAATTATGTGTCTTTGTAAATTAATTTTTTAAAAATTAGTAATGGTTTGGTTTTGTTGTTGCTATAACATATAAGTCATTTGTTTTTGGAATGTATTGGAAGTGTACTAGTATGTGGATGTAAACTTCTTAAAGTTTGTTTTACATTCCTGCTACCATTATAAGTAATTTCAAATTTTTGTTGTGTCCTTTGAATTTTCTAGTTATATGATCTTTCCATTTACAAATTTGAAATAGTTTGACCTCTTTATCTTTAAATGCCTTATTTAAATAGTATTTCTGAAACCATATTAAATAGTAGTATGAGTAGACAATGTACTTATTTGGGGGGAGGATTTCTAATGTTTCCTCATTGTATATAATGTGGCCCATTGGTACAAGGAGATGTTCTACCTAACTCCCTTCTTCACTTCTTCTTTCCTCTTGTCTTTCCATCCTTTCCCAGTGATTTCATAGATATAGCAGGATCTATTAATAATGATTAACATCTTTTATAGGGAATGAAGAGTTGCAAAAATTCACTTTCCCATTCTCCCACCCAACCCTCCAATTGAAATAAAAAACAAAATAAAACGAAAACCCCTTTACAAACATGTTTATTCTATTAAAACAAATATTTATATTAGCCATATCTAAAAAAAATTTGCATTATTAATTTCGAGTCCCTCACCTCTCTATCAAGTGGTAGGTATCATATTTAATCATTAGACCTCATTAGAATCATGGTTTATCATTACACCAATCGTTGTTCCTAAGTCTTCAGAGTTATTTGTCTTTACAATGTTATTATCATTGTATAAATTGTTCTCCAGGTCTGTTCATTTCACTCTGCATTGGTTCATAAAAATCCTCCAAAGTTTCTCTAAAACTATCATTTCTTTTAGCACAGTAGTATTCCATCACATTTATGTACCATAACTAGTTTAGCTTTTTCCTAATTGCTAAGTTTCTAATTCTTTGCTGTCACAGAAAGAGCTATAAATTTCTTTGTACATCTTTAGAGTTGGTTGAGACTAATTCCTCTCTTAATTTAATCTTTCTTGTTTTCCGTTTTTTGTTCTCTCTCCCTCTTATTTCCTTGTTGAGTGAAATGCATTTTTGAACCAAAGCATATGTATTCTTCCCTTTGACTAATTCAGATGATAGTGATGGTCAAATGTTGGCCACTGCCCCCACCTCTTCCTTCTTGTTTTTATAGACTTCTCGCACACTCCAAATATATGAGATTATTTCCCTTCTCCTCTGCCCCCCCAACAGTGTTTTCCTTTTCTGTTCTCTTTCCATTCTTCTTTGAAGATCCTCAAGACATAACTGAACCCACTTACAGACTTTCTAATTAAATTCCCTTTTTGACACCTGATGATTATAAAGTTGTAAGGGAACACATCACATCTCTGTATATTACAATGTAAGCAGTTTATCCTTGCTTAATCCCCTAATGATTGTTCATATTTACTTTTTTTGTGTTTCACTTAGCTTGTGTGTTTGAACTTAAAAGTTTCTATGTAGCTATGGTCTTTTCATCAGGAATGCGTGGGAATCCTGTTTTTCATTGAAGGTTAATTTTTTTGGACCTGTAGGATTATATTCTTTTTTGTTTGTTTGTTTTTAGTTTTCAGCATTCATTTCCATAAGGTTTTGAGTTACAAATTTTCTCACTTGTCTTTCCCCAACCCACCAGCCCAAAATAGCGATCCCACTGACTGCCTCTTCCCCCAATCTGCTCTCTCTTATATCCTCCCCCATTCCCCCTCTGACTTTCTAGTAGGGCAAGATGGATTTCTATACCCCGGCGCCTGTTTATCTTATTTCCCAGTTGCATGTAAAAATAGTAATAATAGTATATATATATTTAAACATTTGATCTTAAAACTTGGATTTCCAGATTCTTTCCCTTCTTCTCTCATCACCCACCCCTACTGGGAAGGTAAGACAATTCAATATAGTTTGTACATGTGTAGTTATGCAAAACATTTCCATAGTGGATATATTGTGAAAAGACTGACTATACTACCCTTCATCCTATCCAGCCCCCCACTTATTCTATTTTCTATTTTGACCCTGTCCATTTTCAAAAGTGTGTGCTTGTAACTACCCTTCTGCCCTCCCTTCTATCATCTCCCCTCTTATCCCCTTCCCCCCTACTTTCCTGTAGGGTAAGATACCCAGTTTATTGTTTATGTTATTCTCTCCTTAAGCCAAATTCAATGAGAGTACAGTTGACCCATTCCCTTTTGCCTTCCTGTTCTTCCCCTCCATTGTGACAGTTTTCCCTTGCCTCTTTTATATGAGATAATTTACCCTATTCTGTCTCTCCCTGTCTCTTCTTGTTATATTCCTCTCTCACCTCTTAATTTTATTTTTTAGATATCATCCCTTCCTATTCAAGTGATCCTGTGCCCTCTGTCTATGTATACATGCACATATATATATACACACACTGATGTGTATTTATATGCACATATACCCTCCTATATAAATATATGTGTGTGTGTGTGTGTGTGTATACACACACACACATGCACACATATATTCCCTTCAACTATCCTCATACTGAGAAAAGTCTCATGAGTTACAATTATCCTTTTTCCATGTAGGAATGTAAATAGTTCAACTTTAATTTTCTTCCGATTTCTTTTTCCTGTTTTCTTTCTCATGCTTCTCTTGGTTCTTGTATTTGAACGTCAGATTTTCTATTAAACTCTGGTTTTTTTATCAAGAATGCTTGGAAGTCCTCTCTTTAATTGAATGACCATGTTTTTCTCTGAAGCATTATACTCAGTTTTGCTGGGTAGGTGATTCTTGGTTTTAGTCCTAGCTCCTTTGACCTCAGGAATATCATATTCCAAGACCTTTGATCCCTAATGTAGAAGCTGCTAGATCTTGTGTTATCCTGATTGTGTTTCCACAATACTCAATTGTTTCTTCCTGGCTGCTTGTAACATTTTCTCCTTGACCTGGGAACTCTGGAATTTAGCTATGATATTCCTAGAAGTTTTCTTTTTTGGGATCTTTTTCAAGAAGTGATCGATGAGTTCTTTCAATTTTTATTTTGTCCTCTGGTTCTAGAATATCAGGGCAATTTTCCTTGAGAATTTCTTAAAGGATGATTTCTAAGTTTTTTAAATTTATCTCTCCTGTACCTATTTTCCAAGTCAGTGGTTTTTCCAGTGAGATATTTAACACTGCCTTCTATTTTTTCATCTGTTTGGATCTGTTTGATAGTATCTTGATTTCTCATAAAGTCTTTAGCTTACATTTGCTTCAGTCTAATTCTGAAGGAATTATTCTATTCAGTGACCTTTTGAAATTCCTTTTCCATCTGGCAAATTTGGCTTTTTAAGGCATTCTTCTCCTCATTGGCTTTTTGGGCCTCTTTTACCATTTGAGTTAGTCTATTTTTTAAGGTGTTTTCTTCAGTCCAGGTTGTTGACTCTCTTTTCATGATTTTCTTGCATCATTCTAATTTCTCTTCCCAGTTTTTCTTCTGCTTCTCTTACTTGGTTTCCAAAATCCTTCTTGAGCTCCTTCATGGCCTGTAACTAGTTCATATTTTTCTTGGAAGCTTTTGATGCAGGAGTTCTGTCTTCATTGTCTTCCTCCTGTTCCATGTGTTGATCTTTTTTTGTCCCCAAAAAAGGAATCTAAGGTTTGATTACTCTGCTTGCTTTGCTTCCTCATATTGCCAGTCAATTACTTGACTTTTGAGCTCTTTGCCAGGGTAGAACTCTGCTTCCTGAGAGGAGAGCTTTGTCCCAAATCTATGGGGTTTTTGCAGCTGCTGGAGCTATTAAGAGGGCGCCCTTTTTGCAGCCCCCACAAGCTCTGGCCCACTGGCCACACACCTTAGGACCTCTACCCAAGACAGTGATCCAGAACCTAGGAGGTTAAAGCAAGAGTGATTACCCTCTGAATGGTCGCTTGGTCCCCCTACGAATTGCAGGTCAGGAGCTCTGGAAGTAGCCTCCCAGGGAAGCAGCTGTAGCTGCGCTGTGACTCCACCACCTCTCACCAGGGGCAGGGTCTGGACCATGCCCTTCCCTTCCAACAGAGTATCCGACTGACGTTTTACTTGTTCTTTGGCATTTATGGATTGAGGAGTCTGGAAACCATCACAGCTGCTGGTGATTCACCCTCCTGAAGTCTGCTCCAACAGCCACTTGTCAGGGCTGCCCTGAGGCCAAAATGAGATGGCTCAAGGGGGATGGTGCAGGGCTCCCAGCATGCTGTGATAGACCCTTCCTGTAGGCCTCCTGGGCTGCCTTTAGCGGGAGATTTGTTTCTCTCTGTTAGTTTGTAGGTTCTGTGGCTCTAAAATTTGTTTAGTCATATTTTATAGGTATTGAGGTGGTTGTTGCGGGAGCTCATGGAATTTGACGCTTCTGTGCCACCATCTTGGCTCCTCCCCTCTGTAGGATTATATTCAGTTATACTGATTAAATTGTTCTTGATTATATGTCAGTCGATTCCCTTTGCCTTCTTGATAGTATTCTAAGCTACGTATTGGAGAAGGAAATAGTAAACTATTTTAGTATGTTTGTCAAGAAAACTGCCAAATGGAGTTACAAAGAGTTGGACACAAGTGAAAGACTGAACAACAACAAAAGGCTCTATGAATTCCTTTATAGAGGTGCTTGTTAAATCATGTGTGTTCATGGCTCTTTGATACTTGAATTCTTTCTGGCTACTTGTACTTTTTCATCGAACTGAAAGCTGTGTAATTTTGGCTATGCTTTTCCTATGAGTTTTCATTTTGGGGTTTCTTTCAAGAGGTTAGTGGTAGGTTCTTTTATTTTCTGCTTTGCCCTGTAGTTCTAAGAGATCTGGGAAGTTTTCTTTTAAGAGTTTTTGAAATAGAATTTCTAGGTTCTTCTGTTGTTCATGGCTTTTAGGTAGTCCAGGGATTCTTAAATTATCTGTTGTTGATCTGTTTTCCAGGTTAGTAGTTTTTGCTAGATACCTCACATCTTTTTCTACTTTTGTTTTCCCAGTCTTTTGGCTTGTTTTTAATATTTCTTATTGTCTTATGGGCACATTGGCTTCTAATTGGTTCATTCTAAATTTCAGTGAAATTCATTGTTTGGGCAAGATTTTGTACCTGTTTTGCCAAAGTGTGGATTTATTGATCAGTTCTTTCTTTCATAGATTTCCCCCCCATTTTCCCTCCCAGCTCATTTAATTTTTTTCTTAATTTTAAACTCTTCTTTAAAAACTTTTTAAAATTCTTAACTTCATTTCTGACAGGAATTATAGTTGCATTTGTGCCCAAACTGCATTTTTCTTTGAAGCTTGTGTTTGATATTTTAGAATTATTCTTTTCAGGTTTGTATCTTGAATAAGTCTGTATCACCACAGTAACTTTTTAGGGTGGGATTCTTTTTGTTTGCTTATTCTCCTGATGGGCTTTCTGATTTGATACCTTTCTGTTAGGGCCAAGATGAGCCCTGGAGGGAATATCTGTGCTGGTGCTATTTATGCTTGAGGAAATTATTGAGGAGTTAAGTTTTGTGTTATGCCAGTATCTTGGAGATATGTCTCAAGCTGGGAACCTGCAAGTTTTCAGTGTTTCCAGAGTGGTCTGATCCAGGACTGGCAAAGTCAAATCACTGCTACCTGGGTCTGAGTTCTGATTTGGGTTTGGGTCTGAGCAGCAAGTCCTGTGGGCTTTCCATTTGGAGTTTCAATAGACTGCTGCTGAGCACAGCCACTGTCATTTGTCTAGTAGTTCTACTGGTTCAGAGTGACAGAAATGTAGACTTCCCTTTGGTCTATTCCTGTCCCAGTTATAGCTTTGCAGACTTCAGAATTATCTAGAAGCTGAAGCTGAAACCCTACTCTACTAACGTGATCAGAGCTACAGAGCTTTTGCTTGCTTCTTATTTGCTCCATTCTTGGCAAACAGCCTAGGGCCAACAACCACTTCTCACCCTGAAATGCTACCCCTAGCCACTAGTATCTTCAGTTTGCTCTAGGTCTGTGACCCTTGAACTGGGTAGTGAGCATAAGAATTGCCAGTCCTACAGCCTATACATCCCTTTATGCTGGATCTGGAACCTTTTCTTGCCTTGGTGCACAAACTCTCCCTTATACTAGAATACTCTGTATGATGCTCTCTTGGCCAGTCATCATTCTGAAGACTTCTCTGACTCTCTGTGCCAACCTGGACTAGAAAAATGACTCACTGTTCTGCTGATTTTTTTCTAGATTTCTGGGGAGGGGAACGTTGCTGTACTTCATTGCTACTCTTTAGCTTGACTCTGTTGTGTTTACCTAGAATATCTTTCTAGACTTCTTCAGGTTCTCATTTTTTCCTGGTTGAACTCTGGACTTTATTTTTTCCTGCTTTTCAGCTCCCTTTTATACGTTGTCTTCATTGGAATGTAAGGTTTCTTGGAGACACAGGGTCTATCTTTCTGCTTATATTTTTATTTTCAGTTCTTAATATATTTATGTATAGTAAAATGGGTAATAAATGCTTGTTAATTGACTGACTTTTCAAAAGCATCATGAATGGATCTTGTTGTATTTCAGCAAAGCTCTTTTCTGAATTACCAATATACTACTTTTGCAGTTTTAAAATTTCTTTCTTTATATTTAAACACCTCTGTATTCCTCATATCTTGCTGAGTTAGGATGACTTTTTCCTCTTGTTCTATTCAGTTAATCAGTTCTTTTAAAAATATTTTTGTTTTCCTGTTGATTAGTGAGGTAGGCCTGTAATTTTAATTTTTATTGTTATCATTTTTTAGAATAGCCTATTTGTTTCATAAGAACTGAGTAGCCTATTTTCTTTCTACATGTGTTAAAAAATTTAACAGGACTTTGTTAAGAAGCTATGACTATATGCAAGGCACTATTCTTGTTGCTGGTGATGCAGAGACTTTGAAGAATCTGACTTATACACAAATAAGTAAATAAAGAATAATTTGAGAATGGAATGCATTATAATCACTGGGTGAGGGGAGGGATCGGAAAAGACTTTATGAAGGACATGTATAATACCTGGACTGAGTCTCAAAGAAAAACCCCACATCTAAATGGGTAGAAGTGAAGGCATTCTCATTATGGGCACCTGCACAGAGCCATGGAGACAGGAACTAGAATGTCAAGTCCAAAAAATTGCTAGTAGGTTAGTTTGCTTTGACCATGTAATGTCATGAGTTGAATAACATGAAAGATCTTGAAAAGTAGGTAAGAGCCTTGTTATGCATGGCTTTAAGTGTCTGACTCAAAGTTTATATTTTGTCTTCAAGGTTTTTGAGCAGGAGAATGATATGATAAGACTAATATCTTAGAACATCTGCCAACCTTGTGAAGAGTGTATTGGAGAGTGAAAGATTCTAAGCAGAAGAACCATTTGTTGAAACAGTTAAGGCAAGATATGATAAGTGACTGAATGATGGTATCGCCTCTGTGAATAGAGAGATGAGGAAAGACTTGAGAGGTTGTAGAGGTAGAATCAGTAAAACTTCACAATGTGTATATAGAATTTTACATCATTTACCTAGACACTCAAAGTTGGAAGAAAACCCAAGACAGAACTTTAGGGGACACTGATCCTTAGTGGGTGGGATAGATGAATGATGATCCAGCAACCAGACAGTTAAAAAAACAAGGCCTGAGATGAGGATAGGAAATAGTGTCAGGGAATCCAAGGGAGGAAAAAAGTACAGTGTCAGAAGCTTCAGAGGGGTCATTTAGAATGAGGATTAAAGAAAAAGTAATCATATTTAACAGCTGAAATGATTCATAACTAGGGAGAGAATTTTGAGTGCAGTAGTGGGTTCAGAAACTAGTTTACAAGGAGTTGAGAAATGAAAGGGAGTGTAGAAATAAGGTCATGAGTACAAAGTGCTGTTTTTAGGAATTTGGCCATTAAAAAGTGATTTGGCAGAACCAATTGAAGGTTTTTTCAGTATGGGGAGAGACTTGGGCATATTTGTAGGTGACTAGGAAAGAACAAATCAAACAGAAATTGAAGGTTAGAGGGAGCAGGAAATAATGATTTGATTTTTACCAACAGAGAAGTTTTTATGGTACTAGAAGTGATGAATCCTTTGGAGAGGGAAGCAGCATTTCATCTTGTGATATGAATCCTAAATATTGAGAACAGATTGAACAGATTTCACAGGGCTCAGAAGTAATCATAGGATCCAGTAGCCTAAAATTTTATAGGGGAAGTCAATTTAGGATGGATGAGAAATTACGAAAACTGAAATTTTGAAGACAAAGACAAACAATTCTCATGAATAGGTAAAAGGAGAATTCATGAATTTTCTGAAGGGACTCATTTAAGTGAATGAGGAACTTACCAGCCAACTTAAGTTTTCTAAAAGACATTTAAAAAATAGAAGCAAGGATAGATAACATTTTGTAAGAATTATTTCAAGAGTGCTAAAACTCAGAATGAGCTAAGGCTATTAAAGCCAAAAATTAAAAAGGAAATAATTTTGTGGGTTTTTTTTTTTTTTAAATCTGTGTTAGGATATCACATGGAGAATAGGGGATAGGATTATTTCTTAGGGTGGATAGGATAGCATAGTGATAACAGGTGACAGGGGAAGGCAGAGTTCTCTAGTTCTTATTTTGCTTTAATTTTCTTTTTCCAGTAGGATGGACTTTATATTGGAAAGGAAGTCAAAATGAACACAGCCAGTAGGAAGACTATGAAGGGGAGGGTAACCTGGGGTGGTTCTAAAGTATTTCCATTTTGTGCCTTATGATGTTTGATGAAAGAATTAGGGATATATAGCTTGTAGAGAAGATTTAGTGGTAGGGGGGAAGGAAGGAAGTGTAGTAGTTGTCTTCTACTATTTCAGAGGCTGTTATGTGAAAAGAGAGATTTAACCTGTTCTGAGCTCCAGAGAGTTATCCAAGAGAAGAGCAGGGCATGTACGTTGAAAGTAAGCAAGAGTTAGGCGGGATGTCAGGGAAATGTTCCTGTCATTTCAACTATCCAGATGTTGAATATAATACTTCCTCAGAAAGTGATGATTTGCCCTTATTGCAGGTTTTCAAGCAAATGCTAAATGGCCACTTTTTGGATATATTGTGTAGTGGGCATTCTTTTTCAGGTATGATTGGATTAATGACTAATGAGGTCTGAATTCTGAAATGCAGTGATTCAGTGTTATTTCCTGGACCAGAAGGGATGGGTCAAGAACAAGTAAGAAGTGCCAGCTTTTCCCTACAGACTAAAACAAAAGAGAAAAAAGGGACAATATTAGAGGTGTCTTGAGGTCTTTGTGTAAAGTAGAACTCCCTTCCCTCTTCCAGACTTCCCCAGTTATTGTTGAAGACAGCTCTATCATTCTGGTCAGTCATCATGCAATTTCATTGTCATCATTCTTTGCTCTCATCCCACATTCCTGATAAATTGCCAAATTCCAAAATAGCAAGGGGATAAGGCATACTCATAATTCATTCCACATATGGAACAAGCATTCAGTTTCTATTCTCTTGAGTCTTGGGAACTATAGGCCCTCTAGTATCTTTAGCACCCTGAACCTTAATATTTTTCCAATTTAAAATATTGAAACATTTATATAATGATGTGAATCCTCTTTCTTGTCTGACTTCTGCTGCTTCTTTCCATGTGGTATAGGGATTATTTGTTCTTAAAAGGTTTGGAAAAAACAATTTAAGAATTTGTCTTAAATTTAAAAAAAAAATTTTTTTTTTAAATAAGACAGCTAATGGTCAGTCTGATTTTACCTTCCCACAGAATTGGTTTATTCCTGTTTAATTTTGGCTTTTTATATTTGTTAGACTGTTTTTATTTATGTTAGACCATTTTTCAAGTCTCCAAGTTTATTAACTATCATTTAGTCTTAATTTTTAAAATTTTGAGTGATTTTTCATTTAATTATTTTTATTACCTACTACATACTTTACAAATTTATTACCATACTGCAAACACTTTACAAATATTATCTCGTTTAATCCTTACAACCACCCCTGAAAGGCAGGTTCTATTATTATACCAATTTACAATTAAAGCTACTGAGGCAGATCGATTAAATAACTTTCCCAGGGTTACACAGCTAGGAAGTGTCTGTGGCTGGATTTAAACTCAGTTCTTCCTGACTCCAAGTCAAAACGTACTCCACTTAAGCCACCTACCTGCCTCTTAAGAATTCATTAACAACAAAATATTTAAAATAAAATTAAAAGTACATTACACATAAAATCTAAGAAATTATTGCTGCATAAAATATGAAAAAATTGAAAGAATAGCCAAAATCCCAGACTGGCTTTTGATAATAAAATTGACAAGTCATTATTAAATTACTTTTTAAAGAAGGTAACACAAATTTGTAATGAAGGTGAAGGAGAAATGAATGATCGCATCTCAGGAAAGTAGAAGGCTAGGTAAGGTCATCTGTCAGCTGGGAAGGGGAATGGAGGTGTGGGTTTAAGTCATAATGAGAGGTCTGATAAAGAGATGGTCTTATAGCCTCAAGGGCCCAATTAACATTAGATATTAGTTGGAGAACCACAGACCATCTCCACTTATGACCAGCGCATGAATAGAAATGTAGAATGAACTTGGATGGTGGGTGTAATTTGAAATTGGGGGTTGGCTGAATGCTACTGATACTATCAGTGGGGAGAAGAACCAAGAGATTCTAAGACTGATTGTATGTAGTTAAATGAGTTATCCATCCTATTGAGAAAGGAGGGAAGCTAGAACTGAACTGGCAGTGGATTGTGAAAAGTAGGAAGCGTGAAGAGATTAGAAATCATAGGAAAATAGAAAAAGGGTTTAGCAGAAAGGAATTGAATGGTTGTGCAACTTTAGAGTTTTAGATCTTGTTGGTAGAAGTTATAAAGGGCATGTAGATACGCTAGGTCTCATCTCTTATCCCTGTAACTCAAATGAAAACTTGCTGCCTGAAAGATTTGAGAACAGAAAGTCTGGCTAATGATAAGAGGTTACCTGACCCAATATTGTGCTACTTATGTCTTTTTGAATCATACCTTAATTTTTGATCTTTCAAAATCCTCAATAGATAGCAGTTTTAGGTTTTCATTTAGCCTCATAGATGGTGGTTACAGGCATTCTTCTACTTGTTTTCTTTGTTTTTAAATTAAAACCCCAATAAGAGCAACCTATAACCTTTATGTAACAATACGCTTCCAGTTTCTGATTGTAGGTGAGTACAAGAATATCTAACCTGGACAGCTTTATTTGTTTGGCAAATAAAATTAACGATAACAAAATAACATAACTTTCATGTCCAGTCTTTTTTGTATAAGAATCCTTTTAGATAAAATTATTCTAAGAACTTAAAGACCATAGGAAAGCATAGTAATGCTTAGCTTTTATACAGATTGTACCTCTTCCTTACTATACAATTTGAACTTTGATCTTTGGTATTGGAGGGGTGCAGTTGGTCTCTTGAAGGCTGCAAGTTAAATAACTTTGTTGTTCAAAACTGACTGAGTGAACATTGTCAGATTGAAAAAGGCTTTTTTATAAAGGGATTTCTGAGATTAATGTTCTATACCTAATTTCATCATCTAACTTACTGGCAGCAGTTGAGAAACTACAGGCAAGGGGACCTTTATAGAAGAAGAGTCTCCTAGGGAATTCTGTTTGATGACATTGCCAGGTCAACTTGTGGCAAAAGCAGCCTAAAACTTTTCCCTGTCTGTAGAACCTTGAAGTAGCTAAAGATAACTTTTTACTTTTTAACATGTTAATATTCTCCTTCAGAGAACTTATGATACAGGTGGATAACTTTTAATTTACTATTAATGATTGTTCTCTAAAGTTATCATAGATTTTAATATAGTGCCAAGCATGTAGAAGGCAATGAGAAATTTGTTATCGCTCCTGATAAAAGTAAATTAAGCTCTTTGACCGAAGCTGCGCTTAAAAAAAAAATCTAAATGAATCGTTGCCCTTTAAATTACAGGAAAAAGTGAAAAGTAAAGATTATGTTGACCAGGAGAAGGACAGAGTTGCTTTAACTCTAGCTCGTCTAGCTCGCCATGTGGAGGTCGACAAACAGCAGAAAGAAGAGAAGAATAAAGCTTTCCGGGTAATGTGATGATTTCATATGTTCTTTAACTAAAATCTAGAATCCTTTTGAGTTTTATATTGTCATAAGGGAAAAACTTAAGACAGAAAAAAACCTAACTGAATTCAAGCACAACTGGATCTTTAGTTTGTTTTTCATTAGCCTTTTGCTTCCAGGTTATTAGCTCATGAATATTTGAGCATTTTTATATTTAGAGAAAGAGAAAGAAAATGAAAGTGAATTGGCCTTTGATTTTGTGTTAAGAATTAGGGTTAGGGGGCGGAGCCAAGATGGCGGAATAGACCAGGACTTCCCCACTGCTCCAGCTTCCACCTTCCCCAATCCATGTAAAAAGAGGACTCTAAACAAACTTTGGAGCTACAGAACCCACAAAATGACACA
The DNA here is from genome assembly GCF_028583685.1 of Petaurus breviceps papuanus. Lineage (NCBI taxonomy): Eukaryota > Metazoa > Chordata > Mammalia > Diprotodontia > Petauridae > Petaurus > Petaurus breviceps. Next base: position 11,454,907 of record NW_027187351.1, read on the forward strand.
GAGAAGCTAACCTCCCGCTGAGGACAGCCCAGCAGGCCGGCAGGAATTGGCCAGTGCAGCACTCTGGGAGCCCAACACAGCCCCACACCAAGGTTTTAGCCCCAGGACAGGCCTGACCAGCAGTGGGCCAGAGGGACTCCAGATCAGCAGCAGCTGTGGCCGTTTCCAGAATTATCAACACATAGATGCAAAGGACAAAGTGAGAGGTCAGTGCAGTCTGAACTTTGGGACCCAGTAAGTGGGGGTGCAGGCTTTTGCCCCCCTGGGCGAGAAGCCACTGAGACTCCATCCAGCGCCACGTGGCAGCTTCAGCTCCTGGCCTGCAGAGTGTAGGGGGACTAAGCACCAGTCTGAGGGGTAATCGCTCTTGCTTTAACCTTCTTGGATCTCTATTGTTAGGGTGGAGGTCCTGGGGTGTGTGTCCAGCTTGCCAGAGAGTGTGGAGACCTCAGAGAAGGCACCCATCTAATACCTCCGGCAGCTGAGAAAACCCCAGCATTTGGGACAAAAGCTCCCCTATCTAGTGGCAGAGTCCTACTGTGGCAAAAAGCCCAGGGGTCAAGGGACTGAGGGATGATAATGACCAGGCAAAGGAAACAAAGCAGACAGAGTTAGACTCCTATTTGGGGGACAAAAAGGAGCAGGAGCTCCTTTGTTGACAAAAGCGTGGAACAGGAGGAAGACAGTGAAGTCAGAACTCCTGCACCAAAAGCTTCAAAGAAAAATACAAGCTGGTTACAGGCCATAGAGGACCTTAAGAAGCATATAAGAGAAGTGGAGGAAAAATTGGGAAGAGAAATGAGAACAATGCAAGAAAATTATGAAATGACAGTCAACAGCCTGACTGAGGAAAATCAAACCTTAAAAAACAGACTGACTCAAATGGTAAAAGAGGCTCAAAAAGGCAATGAGGAGAAGAATGCCTTAAAAAGCTGAATTTGCCAGATGGAAAAATAATCTCAAAAGCTCAATGAGGAGAATCATTGCTTCAGAATTAGATTGGAGCAAATGTAAGCCAATGACTTTATGAGAAATCAAGATGCTGTTAAACAGATCCAAACAAATGAAAGAATAGAAGGCAATGTGAAATATCTCATGGGAAAAACCACTAACGTGGAAAATAGATCCAGGAGAGATAATTTAAAAATTATTGGACTACCTGAAAGCCATGATCAAAGTAAGAACCTAGAAATCATCCTCCTGGAAGTTCTCAAAGAAAACTTCCCTGATGTTTTAGAACCAGAGGGCAAAATAGAGGTGGAAAGAATCCACCGATCACCTCCTGAAAAAGATCCCTAAAAGAAAACTCCTAGGAATATTATAGCCAGGTTCCAGAATTCCCAGATTAAGGAGAGAATATTACAAGCAGCCAGGAAGAAACAATTTGAATATTGTGGAAACACAGTCAGGATAACCCAGGATCTGGCAGCTTCTACACTGAGGGATCGAAGGGCTTAGAATATGATATTCCAGAGGTCAAGGCAGCTGGGATTAAAACCAGGAGTCACCTACTCAGCAAAACTGAGTATCATGTTTCAGGGGAAAATATGGTCATTCAGTGTAATAGAGGACTTTCAAGCATTCTTGCTGAAAAAAACCAGAGTTGAATAGAAAATTTGACATTCAGATACAAGAAGCAAGAGAAGTTTGAGAAGGTAAACAGGGAAAAGAAATCATAAGGAACTTATCAAAGTTGAACTATTAACTTTCCTGCATGTAAAAACAATAATTGTAACTTATAAAACTTTTCTCAGTAGTTGAAGGGAATAGAAATATATAGATGTCTATATATGAGGGTATATGGGCATATGAATACATATGTGAATGTGTGTATATATGTTTACAGGTATACATAGATAGAGGGCACAGGACCAATTTAACAGGAAGGGATGATATTTAAAAGGTAAAATTAAGAGGTGAGAGGAATATAATGAGAGGAGATGGGGACAGACAGATTGGGGTAAACTATCATACAGAAGAGGCAAGGGAACAATGGAGAGGAAGAATAGGAAGGCAAAAGGGAATGGGTCAACTTTATTCCTGTTGAATTTAGCTTGAGGAGGGAATGAAATACACACTAAATAGGGTATATCACCCTCCAGGAGAGTAGGGGGGGAAGGGGATGAGAGGGGGGGATGATGGAAGGGAGGAAAGGCTGGGGGGGAGGGAAGTTGGAAGCACCCACTTTTGAAAAGGGATGGGATCAAAGCAGAGAATAGAACAAGTGGGAGGTGGGATAGGAGGGAGGGAAATATAGTCAGTCTTTTACAATATATCTACTATGTTATTGTTTTGCATTAGCCACACATGTACAACCTATACTGAACTGCTTATCTTCCCAGTAAGAGTGGGTGACAAGGGAGGAAGGGAATGAATCTGGAATTCAAAATTTTAAAATCAAATATTCAAATATATGTGTGTGTGTGTATATGTATATATATATATATATACATATACACTATTATTAATACTATTTTACATGTAATTGGGAAATAAGATATACAGGCATTGGGGCATAGAGATCCACTGGAAAAGTTTAAAGGGGTATGGGAGAAAATATGGGAGAGAGCAGATTGGAGGAGGGGATATCCTGTGGGACTGCTATTTTGGGGTGGTGGGTAGGGGAAAAACGGAGAAAATTTGTAACTCAGAATCTGGTGGAAAGGAATGATGTAAATCAGAAGTTAATAAAGCATTTGAAAAAAAATAAATGCGTAAAATAGATAAGATTACAAAATAATTATGTTGGAGAAAAAAACAATTAGGGTTAGAAATTCATGAAATTTGTCATTGTAAAAGAAATTAAAGGGGTACTTCCAGTACTAGAGGTAGATTAAACTGGATGGGGGAGTACATTGGAATATATAGCATTAAACTTCTTCAATGTTGTGTTTTCATACCAAAGGCCAAAGAATTCCAGAAGCTTCATAAACTTCTCTTCTAGAAGCAGCTCCATCATTAGGAAGAAGATGCTACATACAAAGATTGTAGGAGAAACACTAACAGATGCCCCACTTAAAAGTCAGGACTTTGGTGGACATGTCTCTTACCTTCTTTGTAAATCCTGAAATGAAGTTATTTTATTGAAAATAATAAACTGGGGAGGGCGGGGGGGGGGGTTGTCTAGGTGGTGCAGTGAGTAAAGCGCCGGCCCCGGAGTCAGGAGGACCCAAGTTTGCTTCCAGCCTCAGACACTTAACACCCACACAGAAAAACTAGCCGTGTAACCTTGGGCAAGTTACTTAACCCCAATTGTCCTCCCAAAAGCAATAATAATAATAATAAACTGGGTACTGTCACATTTTAATGGTACATATTCCATAATATTTTATATTCTTTGGCTAATTAAATCTCATTTCTATTTTTTTCTTATTCCTATTTTATTTAGTTATTATCTTAGTCTGATGTAAACCATTAATTTAATTTTAGTGTATAATTAAAACTATAGTGTAGTATAAATCTGGTAAAATAACCTCATTTCCTTAAATTAGAAGAAGGATGTTGCTATATTCTTTGCATCGGTTTTTAGATAGATGCATTTCCAAAACTAGATTTTAAATAGATCTTTGCCATAGTCATGAAAGAAATCTTATTTGGGAGGAAAAGTTTTTGAACTGTCTTCTTTCTCCTTACATTTCCTAACTAATGCTAGCTTCTTTTCCCAAGTAAAGTCAATGCTCACATGGATAATGAGGCTGTTGTGATGTCCTTGAGAATCTTACTGTCACTATGACAACGAGGGTTTGCCCAAAGGTAGTAGTTTCGTCTCCACCCATGGAGAGGATCATACATTGGATCTGAAATCAGTAGTTTACTTTAGTTTTCTGTTCAGGAAGCCTTTATTAGTAAAATTATTGAAAAAAGATGTTTTTTTTACTGGATCAGATCTCACTTACTAAATTCTACAGAGATGCCTCAGTCTATTTGTTTTCTATCACCAACCATGATTTTTCCTCCAGACCTTGACTTCTGTTATGAACCATTTCTTATCTCAGATGTACCAGACCACCAAAAACAAAAGCAGATGGACAGTGAAACAGAAGTGGAACATCAAGGATTTTAGTGTGTCCATGTGTAATGGCAGTAATAAGATAACCTTGGAAAAATCTTCTGAATTATTCCAAGTTCACTTAGTTTGGTTAACTTCAAAATGAAGTTTCTTCTTTCTTATGGGGATATTTTAATGACAAAATTAACATATTCAGAGTGGATAAATCATCTTAATGAAGATCAAGGTATGATGGGAGAACATCATGAATTTGACCAGCTTTGTTCATTGACATTCCAGCAGATGGAATCATCAGCTTGCAAGTAATATACTCAGTCTATTATTAATGGAAGTGATTCTTTGATAAAAGCAAAAATGGCAACTTAGATTGAGTCAACAGCAATGCCATTAGAAGGCATTTCAAGGAATGTCCACATGCTTTCATTGTGTGAGTGAGATTTTGTGCTATTGGATTTTGTTTGATACTAAATTATCAGATATGAGTTAATAGTCTTTATTATGGATTTGTTGTTATAAGAGAATGTGACCTACGGTTATATTTCTTACTTTAGAAAATATCTTTTAGCTGTAGCTTACTTTGAGTGGCTGGACTTAAAAAATCCTTCAGTTCTTTGTGACTAAATATTATGGAGACAGAGACATATGCCAACATGTATATTTTATCCTGACTTAAAAATGTATTTTTAAAAATAATAAAAATTGGTCTGATATTAAAGTTCATAATTATTGACAGTTTTTAGGGAGCCTTCCAAAAACGATCCTATTTAGAAGTATATCTTTTTCCCCCAGACTTTTTTAAACCCCACCAATTAAAAGATCAATCAGTCAATCAACCAATATCTATCCAGCACCCTAAGTTAGGGATTTTTCCTCCTAATTTGCTGATGACTTTATGACCAACAATGACTTTAATATAACTTGTCTTATTTTAAGAAAGGAACATTTGAGATAAAAAATTTGCCTTTTAAAAATTGTTTCAAAAACACTTAGCATGGTAACAATAATAAAGAAGTCATTGGTTTTTAAGAATGATATACAGCATTCTTTCTTGTGCACCTAGGGTATAATAATCATTCATTGATTTGATTTTTTTTTTATATTTAGGAAAAAATAGATTTTCAGCATGCTCATGGATTACAAGAACTGGAGTTTATTCGAGACCGTAGTGACACAGAAGCAGCAAGATTGTGTGTGGACCAGTGGCTAAAAATGCCAGGTATTTTTTCAGAGAAAAGCAAGAATTATTAAGGTTTTGTGAACCATACTTATTTTGGGTAAACTAATGTATTTGTGCTCTTGAGTTAATCATCATATATATATGGCACTGAAAAACAGTTTAAGTAAAACCTCATAATGCCTTCACACACACACACACACACACACACACACACACACACCATTTTTTTTCCCATTTGTAAAATCCCCTTTCAAGTACAGACTACTTGTATATAAAACTAGTTCATTTTTGTGAATCTCAGATGTGGCCTACATATTTGTTACACTATTCAAAGCTATCAAAATTTCTCTGTCATATTAATTGTTAAACTATATGTGGAAGATAAATTTCCTATTAAAAAGTTGCCAGTTTAATACCTTAGGAAGAGTTCTAGCATTTGGGAGGGAGAGACTATATGCTATGTGTTGCCCTTTGAATGGCCACATTTTATAATCTTAATTCAAGTTTGACTTGATATTCATCATGAGGTAAAATGATGTGGTTTTGGAGAGATAAGTCTTCTATCCTTTAGTAATAGTAATTTAGTCATTAAAGTACTGAGCCTGTCAGTGGTTTATAAAGATTGCTGATAGTATTTTGTCCACAATATGTACATAGAATAATTCATTGACATAGTTTACCTAGATGTTTAATACTTAATAAAGCTATTTGTTAAAACCACCTGAAAAAGACAAAACTATTTTTCTAAATGTATGTTTCATGATTGTGATTTTTTTGTTTTTTAATTCATTCAGTACTACTGGGATCCCTCCTCCCCATATACACACAGACAGCACACATACACACTGTGTGTGTATATGTCTGTCTCTAAACACATATACATATGTATGTATTTGTGTACATAGGGACTGAAAGTTTCAGAGAAAGCTAGTGATTCTGAGACATGCCAGTAAGGATGTACATTCCAGACATAGATGACATGCAGCCTGTGCAAAGACAGAGACACAAGGTGGAATATCATCTATGTGAAACAGCAAGACCAGTTAAGTTGAACCATAGGTAGGCAAGTTTATGCAGGAGAATAATACTCAATAAATCTGGAGGGGTAGATTTGGAGCCCAATTTTGAAGAGTTTTGAAATGCCAAACAAAAGTGTCCTTTATATGCCATCATTGAGATAATTTGTGTTTGCATTCAGATTTTGTTGTTTAACTTTACAGTTAAATTATTCTGGAAATGTTGCATGTAAATAACTGTCTACAAAGGAACCAATTTAAGTAACATCTTTTCATCTTGGAAGAGAGCAACACTATTTCACAGAGTCATCCCTAAGTATTTACTTTGCAAGTAGAAACAGGGAGGCTGGCCCAGATACCTGGGTTAGTTTTCAAAGGTTTGACTTGTGGAGCATGCTTTTTTTTTACATGCAGTACTTATTTCAGCCAAGTTGGGCAAGGTTCTCAAGATCCTCAAGTAAAAGAAAGTCATAAGAGTTATATTTCTGATTTAAATAATTGAACAAGGTGATTGCAAGCAAATATCAAATATTTCTTTATACAGTGCCCTTTTTCACTGAACTTTGAGGTTATGTATGCTATAGATCTAAAGTTTAGAATTAGGGAATGGTAATAGGGAAGAAGGTCAGCTTTTCACAAATATCTTTTCAGAAAATTAAATCATCCCACTCCAAAGTTATTCCAATAAGTGGAATCCATTATATTTGTAAAGGTAACTTTGTGCAGGGGAGACAACTTACTGACAGCCTTCTAATGCTACTTAAAGTTATTGCTTAGCTTTATTGGTGGCATTTAGGATTACAGGTTGTTGACCTCCCCCCTTATATTTTCACTTATTTGGAAGGCATATTTGAAGGAGAATTTGGATATACTGTTGCACTAGATATCAGATACTCAGATTCCAAAACTAAGCTTATTTTTAGAGAAATCCATGATAGGCTCTAAAATTTTATTATTTTGCACAGTATCAGATGTTGTAGAGTGATGCATTATGACTTCTTAAGTCTAACTTCATTCAAAAACTTCACATCTAGGTGTGCACCCAATTCTTGGTGCCTATTTTTATGTCTTAGGTTATAATGATACATACAATAAGTAAGTATTCTTTGCATCTAGATTTTTACAACTTTATTAATGCATTGGCATGATTAAGTTACACCTGACTATAATATATCCTTCATTGAGCAGACAAGTGGGAGCAAATGTGTCATTTAGCCATGCTTTATGATGCATGCAAGACCTGGTGCTTTATATAGGATCAGGTTGTACCTAGCTCATTGATGGCTGATCGGGTACTCAGAAGCATGAGCTTGGGGGTTAAGGTTAGTACTTTGTGGGTTTTTTTTCCTTTTTTTAATTTCCAGTCCATCATCTTCACATCAAATGTGTTTCTCAGTCCTTAACTTCATTGCGAAAATGGGCTTTGGGGGCTATTGCAAGTATTATTCATAATGAGCTGCAGACTACCCTATATTTTTTATTTTCCATTTGCATAATGATGTTATAAGAAAGAGTGGACCAAATTAATATAGTTGAAACTGTTCTTTGAGAGGCTAGAGTTAAATGACCTATTTTAATTGAGAAAAATCCCACTTCTCAGTAGCTAAAAAATTTCCTTTTTTAAAAAGTCTGTAGCTACTATAAGTGATCCTTATCCTAGTCTTTTGGCCTCTTTATGGGAGAATATCATTAATAGGTCATTAAACTCCTCTTATAGGTTTTAAAATATGGCACTCACTTCCATTGGGCCAGTGCACCTTAAAAATTGGAGTATGTACTAATTAAAATCAAACCTCTTGAGTTGTGAAGAGAGGGGCTGTGGTGCTGAATTATGTCATTTGCTATTGTTTCATGGGGAGTACTCATTTTTTTGGTTGATTTTTTTCCCATATTTTTTCCTGCAATTTCATCTACAAAGGTATTACTACTGGTAGTTATGTAGAGTCTCCTTATGGGAAACATAATTAGCATTGCATGGCTGAGCAATAATGAAAGTTATGTCATAATCTTGAGCTTATTGTATACTTAAGAGAAAAATAAAAAATGTAAGATAAACTGATAAACAAGCTCATTTAGTGTCTAGTAGTTTATTTCTTCTGTCTTAAAAAATCAGGAAAAATTATAAAATTTAAGCATTTTAAAGGACAGGTTTCATTTTTGTCTTTGTGCTTGCATGTATATAATACATGCATTTTCATAATTGCATATAATAATACATGTATTTTCATTAATGACCCTTGAATTGCACATATCTCTACTTCATATCCACATCTAAAAATTCCATTGGGGTTTGTTTACCCCATTTGGGATAATGTGGAATGGTGGCGCTTAGGTCTTGTCATAGTTTAGTTGTCTCAAAAACTAAAATCATAGAGATGAAATGAACATGACATTAACAAAATAAACTTTTTAAAGCTCATTTTAGTGTCTTGTATTTACTATATTTTATCTGTCTTTCAAAATCAGTGGGAAAAATTAACAATGTAAGCTTTGTGAAGGTAGGGACTATTTTCATTTTTGCTTTGTGCTCTGTATATGGTAGGTACTTAATAAATTATCATTGAATTGCTTACCTCCATTTCTACTTTGTGGATATCCAAGTTAATACCAAGTATAGCTCCTAGCTAAAAACTCATGTTACTTGTTGTTTGCTTGGAGAAGGGCAGCACAGTAACAGTAAAGTTGGCTTCAGATGTATTTATGTTACTTAACTTTTCTGAGCCTTACCTCATGTGTAAAACAAAGTGGAGGTTAGATTTGATGACTTTTCTAAGGTCCTTTTTTTCATCTCTCTAGGACCCTGAGCCCTTGTGTAAGTGAAATAAACTATGGAAAACAGGAGGTGACCTTGCAAGCTTATTGGAAGAGGCAGTGTATCTAGAATCAGAAGATGATCTGTATTGAAATTCTGCTAAATGCTATCTGCTGACATATGAGTTTAGGCAGATAATTTCATCTCATTCTGTACTTCAATATCAGTGAGGGGAGTTGATTTGGATAAGTTCTCATCGATCCCTTCTTCCTCTAACAGTCTACAAGATTTGTTACTTGTGATCTAAATTTCTCAGAGGGAATACTGTTTCTGATCTATAAAATTATTAGAAACTTGTCAAATTACTTTAACATAGGTTTAAAGATTTCAAACTGGCATAGGATTTTAGAGGCCATTAAGTTTCAACCTACTGGGATCAGGCCCCAGGGAAGGGGGTAGGTTAAAAAGTGAATTTGCCTAAACTCACAGTTCAGAGGTGGTGGGGTGGTGGGATTTGAATTCAGAGGATTTGAACTGACTCAAAATCTAGTTATATCTTCCATTATATTACCTTTACTTGTTAATCATAGTGATTATATAATATACACATATGCAAGTGTGTAAATAATTTATATACTACTATACACTTTGCAAAGTAATTATAGGTATCTTGTTTTATCCTCAAAACAACCCTGGGAGATATGTGCTTAATTTTATATTTGAGGAAATTGAGGTGAAGTGGTTAAGTAAGTTGCCTAGAGTCACATAGTAGTCTGAATCCATATTTGAACTTAGGTCTTTCCAGACTCCAGGTCCAGTTCTATCCACTGTCAGTCAGTTGCCTTTTAATTGATGTTTTGAAGAGCACAAAAATAGAGATGATTGTGTTTAATGAGCTTATAAAGCCATTTTTATTATGTGATACACAGTGATAGGCTAGATAGATAGATAGATCTTTTGATAAGCTAGATAGATCTTTTATTCAGACATTTCAAAGTTTCACAATTCTTTATGTTCTGGGATTTCTGAAAGAATATCTAAATTTTAATTACAAGTGTTAGAAATTGGCACAATTATTTGCAGAAATTTTGTGTTATGTTCTTATGCTCTTGGAGTGGTATGGGCTCAGGGAGAAAACTGGTTAAAAGAATAGGTAGGAAAAGAAAGGTAAAGGAACTAAATAAGAAGAGAAACAGGGAAATAGACCTTTTCTCCAGTTTGGCTTTCATAAAGTTTAGTGCCCTCTGATCATCGATTTAGAACTGGAAAGGACACCAGATGCCAACTAGTCTTAACTCCTTTCATTTTCCAGATGAGTAAACCTTTTAAGACTTGGAGGTTATGTAATTTGTCTGGTATCACAGAGTCATATGCATATTTATCTGAGGCTACTTTTGAACCTAGGTTCTCTTGACCATTGGCCAGATCCAATGCTTTTTCCCATTGGTACCATGCTGTTAATGCAGATTTGGTCTATAAAATATTGGAAGACTGCTGATCTTCTCTGGAACTTAATTTGATAGTTATGAGATAAGAGTTTGTTTGACAAGCAGGGCTGGCAGGATTCTTGTTTGGCTAGGATTGTATTGTTGTAAAGGTTTTTGTAAAGTTATGCTCTGAAGATTTACCTTCTAAAAGAGCCAAATCTTGTAAACTTGCTAAATGCTTAATTTGTTAAAAGGAAAAACAATAGGAGAGACAAAACCTTTTTTACCATCATTTTTTCTTTTTTAAGTTATCATAGATCCTTTCTATTACTTAAAGGGATCTCATTGAAATTGTAAGCATTTTTCAAAATCCTAACATTTCTCATTTTGGATTTTTAAATGTTGAATGAAACATTGAGCCCTTTTCTTATTAAAATTATAATTCTACCAAAGATCTCAGACAAAACTTTTAAGTAGGAAATGTCAGAGTTTTTCTTTGAAGCTATTAAAACTGTTTCCTTTCTTTAAATAAGGGAAAAAAATATCTGCTACCAGAAAAAAAATTTTCTTAGAAGTTTTTATTATTTATAAAGTTTTGTCCACAGTGTGGAAATATTTAATAACTGTTTTCATGTACAAATCCAGTAATTGCTGTCACTGATGACAGGCATCTGAACTATGTAACTATACCTTGCTTTTCCATTGCAGGACTTAAAACAGGCACAGTTAATTCTGGAAGAAGAGGTCCAATTCGAAGAGCAAGCCAAATGCCAATGTCCAGTAAACCTATTTCATGCCCCATAATGTATTGTAACAAAGAGTTTGACAATGGGCACCTTCTCTTAGGTCATTTGAAAAGGTCAGTGTGACATTTCTCGGCATTCAGAATAAATATACAAGTAATTGTGTAACATTAGGTTGGGTTTTTTTGTTGTTGCCATATTAGTAATTTTCTAATACATATTTCAGGTAGTCAGTTATTTAATGTTTTTATTTTTGTGTGTTTGTGGCTTTAAAATAGTGTACATCTTTATTTTCGAATGTTTAGATAAATGATAAATTCATAGATTTTTTTTTTACAATGATATGTTGAAAACTAACCCAAATTCTGCATATTTAACTCAGGGATGATTTAAAGAGTTTTAAAATTATTTGTTCTTAAAAGGCTTTTGGGGTTTTTATCCTTTTTGTTAACCAAATTAAGGATATATCGTTTGATACGCAATAAAAAATTCCTGAAAGGAAAGCTCTCATATTTTAAGCCTAGTTTTCTCAGTGATTTCAAAGTGACTTTGAGAGATATAGAGGCACTTAAATAAAGGGGTTATGGACAAAGCCTGTAAGATTTTCTAACCACATCACTGCCAAAAGATGTGATCGTTATAAGAGCCATTGTTATTTTCTAGCATTACACAGGGCGTAATATAGCCTTCTTGTTAGACATTAGTTGCATTAGATAGGCCAGTGGCAAAGTAAATTCTGGCAATTAAGTAAGTGCCACATTCTCTACCTCTCCTTCCGCCTCTCTCTTGATTTCTCTCAAACTCAAAAAGATATAATAATACTGACCTCTTCTTAGTAATGACAGAACCTGGGTCCCTTACTTTGGGATAGGCGTGGTTCTAGGTCTAGAGTTTGTTCTGAAGGAGGAAACCAGAAAAAGATAAATCAGGTCCTGGTGCTTCACCATAGATTCAGGAACTATTGTGGTATCAATAAACTCAGAAAAGTCTATACTTACATGTCTTCAGTCAATATATACCAAGTAGTTTTATCCATCATCTGTTTTATAGGAATGAAATTCTACATATTGGGCCTCCAGATTGTGTATAACAGCCCTTAGATGCTACTTCTCTCAGATCTTGGTAGTAAAGAATGGGAAGACTGGGCCAGCTAGGTGGCACAGTGAAATGGAGCACCAGTCCATGGAGTCAGGAGGGCCTGAGTTCAGATCTTGCCTGAGACACTTGACACTAGCCGTGTGACCTTGGGCAAGTCACCTAACCCCAATTGCCTTGCCTTCCCCCCTCCAGAAAAAAAAAGAATGGGAAAGCTAATGAACTGTTTTTAATTTGATACTGAGTGAGCCTCTAGTTTAAATAATTGTTCAGTAAGAAAGCAATTTTATAATGTCAGATAGCTCTTACAAAATTCCCTTTATTGCTATAGATTCGATATCTTAGTTTGGGGAACATCTCAAATATCATTTGACCTATGAAAAAACTTTCCTGATCTCTCCTGCTCTCTCCTAGTTGCATTTTAATATGTCTCCTGTGAAATTTCAAAGTTAAACCATTTATGTTAACTTTGTGTATGTTTATATTGGCTTATTTTTGTACATATTGCTTCTCTTTTCCCTTCTGTGCTTAAAAGATAAGATTCTTTTATGTTTATATCCATCTTTATAACATTCTTTTATGTTTGTATCCATCTTTAGAAGCATAGGCATATAACATAGTAAGTATTTAATAAATCCTTCTTGAATGACTAAGTGTGAAACTTAAACTTTGATACCAATCTCTGATACTTTGCAGGTTTGATCATTCTCCATGTGATCCAACAATTACACTGCATGGACCTCTCACCAATTCCTTTGCATGTGTAATATGTTATAAAAAATTTGCTACCCAACAGCAGTATAGTGATCACCTTTTTGCTAAGGTAAGAACCTTTATAAGGTAAGGAAGGGCATGTATTTTGTTTTCTATGAAATATATGGAGTGACTGAATGTATTTCCTCATAATCATAATTTTTACTTTTTCATTTTTAAAATCTACAATATGCCTTGGGCATCAAAAAATTGTGACCTTTTAAGGAAGATTATAATAGTAATGAACAGAAACAATAGGTATAGAGCATTATCATAGTCATAGAATGTTTAATGTCTTGAGGTCATCTGTTCCAGTTCCCTTGTATTATAGATATGCAGGTGAAGAAACTGAAGGTAAGGGAGGAGGAGGATGTTAAGCACATTTCCTAAGTTGAAAGTGAGGTTGTAACAGAAACGGGACAAGGACTCAGGCCTCCTTACTCTGAGGTCCTTGGATTCATTTCACAATGAATCCAGTGTTCTCTCCCCACTGTCGTATGTCCTTTGAAATCTCATGGACCATGTTGGAAGAATGTTCTGTACCTTTTATTTAGGCTGGTCTGAGAAAAGGCTATATTGTTTCTTCTTAGTTGGCATCGGGATATAATTTGACCACCCTGTTCCAGTGAAGTCTGTATAACAAATGAGCTAGGTTGTGATGTTTTTACCATACTGAGTTTTGAAATAATAGAAAAACTATTTCTACCCAACATTTGATGATACAGATAACTAATTTTAGAGAGTGATAGTGAAGAGTGACCAACAGACTGTGCTGATGTGGGTCCGAGTATTATGGTTGAAGGTTTCCTTCTTCAAGGAAAGAAGTCCATAGAACTGTATAGTTTTTATTACCTACTTTGAAACCTTAAGGCAGGTATTGGAAGTTTTGTGTCTTTATCTCATCAGATAGCAACAAGAGGGGCCACAACAGATCAAGGGAATTTAGATTTAGTTCAGTACATGTTATGTAAACCTCTCATAATCCTAATGACAAGATTGACCATACTAGTTCTATTGAATTATTCTTGTGAGCACAAGAAAACATGATGGGTACCAAGATCATATCTGACCATGGGGGATACAGAAATTATAGGCATTTCTGACCAAACATCATTGGTTTCCTGAAAATAACTATCACAAGGAAGCAGTCAGTTTCATATCAACTCTGTGTACCCATTTCCTTAAACCTTTAGTCCTCCCCTTATACAGAGAAACTTTGTTTCTCATGACATGCCCTTCCCTCCTCATTTTACCTTATAAACCTTTTAAAATTTGTTATGTATGTGATTAGTCTCTTTCCCTAGCTCTGGGCTTCAGTTTTCTCACTTGAAAAATGAAGAGGGTTGGAGCAGTTCTCCAGAATTCTTTCTAACTCTAGATCTGTGCTCTATTTCTAACTATTTAGGCATAAGAAAGATAAGTTGGGGGCGGGGTGGCAGCTGACTGAACCTATAAAATTAACACTTTAAACTTTTAAAGTTATTTGGGGATAACTACTTAAAAAAGACTTAGGAAGTACATTTCTTCTGTAAAGCCCCAACATTACAAAGCTATCCTTTCATTGATTTTACTTTATACATGTGTAACCCCTCAGGTCTTGTCCTATGTCTTCAAAGCTCAGAATAGTGTGCTACCATTTCTCAGTAAAAGCTCTTAACCACCCCTCAGAAAGTAAGTTCCCATCTTAAATTTTCCTGGGGTACTTTTCTCAGCTTTTTTCCTAGCTGCCTCATATTCTAACCTCTTATGAATAATATCTTAGACCTGTCTTATTAGATTATAATAAACTCCTTGGAAGGAGGAACTTAACATAGCACCTTGTATAGAGTATGCACTTAGCATTTGTTGAAACCTCCAAAATAGAAGGCAAGAGTAAGAGTATCAGGAAACAGAAGCAGCAGTAGTTCTGGAGACCAAGATGGTAAGAAGAAAGATTCTGTCTTGCCAAAGAAGAAAGATAATTATTTCTCCCTTGCCAAAGACATAGCAATAGCAACAATAGAATATTCTTAGTGCCTCTCCTGAGGTAAAATGATCCTTATTTGATTAAATGATCTTTATTGTCTTAAACACAGTTAACAAGATTGAAAGGCAACAAATAAGGTAATTAGGTATTCTAAATGAAAGAAGCTACCCAAATGAGCTAAGGTCCTAAACCTTAGAAGGATGCCTAGCTTATGGAGAATAAGCTCACTTTCTTTCAGGCTGAGAAGAGACCATAGATGCAAAATTTTATATTTGGAAAAGTGAACTTTCAGAAAACCCTCTAGTGACCTCTTTTGGCAGATAAAGCAACTACAAATAGATGTAGCTTTAGGTCTGAATTTTCCTTAGTTATCATCAGTGGCAAAAAATTTTTAATGAATAATTTCTCTTAAAAGTTTAACTAAACTTATTTCAGTTTACTATAGAAATAGTATGTGAACACAACTATGATCCTAATTGATCTTCCTGTATCTCCAGTCTTTTTCTCCAATCAAGGTACTAGTAGACCACATTTTAAAAACACTTAGTTCCAGTGGCTATTGCATGAAGGATAAAATGCCAGTTACTCTGGCTTTTCAAGTGCCCTCTGCAACCTGTATATAAGCCTGACTTTTCTGCAGTTATTTGTTTTGCATTACTCTCCCTTAAAAAATTCTGTTCCAGTCAAACTTTTGCTGTTTCTTCTTCAGTATATTTCATTTCCCATGTCTCTGGTGGGTTTTTTTTTTTTTAACAACAAGCTGTCTTCTCATGCCTAAATACTCATAATAGAACACAGATCTAGAGCTGGAAAAGCTTTTGGAGAACTATTCCAACCTCCCATTTTTTTTTACAAGTGACAAAACCAAAGCTAGGAAAAGAGACTAAAATCACACATTGGTGAATGTAGTAACCCTTGTCAGATGCCTTAATTCTATGAGATATTTACTTTTAGGAATCTTTAAAATATACAAAATTGCTTTGTGGAAGAAAGTACTGTTATAATTGTTATATATTTTAGCATTCACTTAAGTGTTGAAAATCTTGTTAAAATTAAAATTGCACATTAGCATATTTAATGTGTCTAGAAATAAAGTGACTAGTAGTCAGTGTGAAGTCACTGATGAAAATTCTGCTACAATGTTAACATAGTGTGGTAATATATTGTTAAATTTTAGTGTTTTGTTTCAGATTAAATCAGGTTATATAGATGAAAATGTATTTTGTCTGATATTTACGTATGCTAATAGAATATATAAATTGTCAATAAAACCTGCATAAATATATGCAATTGTCTTTTACCTATTAAATCCTTTAATTTGACAATTGGTTGCATATCTCTAAATTTTTTTGCCTTATTTTAGGCAGCTGCAGCTGATGGACATAAAACCAGTCTTCTTCCCCAGCATATTCAATGCTTTGCATGTCCAAATTGCTTCCTTCTTTTTAGCAGCAAGGATGAATGTTTGCGGCATATGTCTGGAAAAAATCATTTCCTTCAGAGTTTTAAACTGGGTGGTATGTTTATATTGTTTTTATTTTTTTCTAATATTTAATTTAGTTTAGAAAACTTCTTTTGAGCACCTGATATGTATAAGAGCCTTGTGGGCAGGTTGTGGGGAGGTGAGTAGGATCGTAGGATCAGAGAAGTTGTAAAGATTAGTAAAACAAACTCACAGAATGTTAGAGCTGCAAGGGATTTTAGATATAAACTAGTCCAACTCTCCAATCCCCCTCCTCATTTTACAGATGAGGAATCTGAGGCTCAGAAAGGGAAATGATTTGCTACTAAGGTCAGCACAGTAAAGAGCGTTCGTTACTTTATTCTACTGTATATGTATGTAACAATGTAACTATTATATACTGTACCAAAACATTTTTTTCTTGTTTTGGTGAGAGCCATACTTAGCCATCTAGGGCAGAAGAATCCATGTGGGCCAGGTATATTTTTCCACTGTGTTTAGGAAATGTTTTTATCCCCATTTTACTAATGATGAACCTGAGACTCAGAGGTTTTGACTTACACCCATTGTCACATGAGCAAGTCTTTAGTGTCTGAGGTTTGATACTCTGCTGTTATTGGTCTTCTTTTAAAATTCTCTCACAAGACCAGTTTATTTGTGTTTCATGAATCTTCTTAGATAACTTCCAGCTCAGAAGAGAATTATAATAGACTGCTTAATATGCAGCATTTTGAGAACTCTTAAATTTAGGAAAACTTCTGTTTTCAGTATATAAAATTAATTTACTCTTGGGAATGAAAAATAAACTACTTGGTCTTAATTTTTTAGTACTTGATGAACTTAGGGTACTTTCAGTGAAATGCTCAAATTTTCCTGTAAGAATATGTCTTTCTATATAGGCTGAAAAGTAACTTCCTTAAAATGTTATTAGTTTATGTTGTATATAGGTTTAGATTTGAGGGATATTTTTGTAATTTATTTTGTCCATTTTCCCCCTCAGATGACAAGGAAATATGTCCTATACCTTTTCCATCTTTTGCAAAGAAACTTTTGATATCTCTCTGTAAAGAAGTCCCCTTTCAAGTGAAATGCATGGCCTGCCACAAAACATTACGTTCTCACATGGATCTTACAGCCCATTTCAGGTAAGTATAACTCAAGTAATAGAAAAGTTTTAGTTATGGTTTTAAGTGCCAAGTATTAAAAGCTCTCCAACCTTACTTGATGCTAATGAAAGTGTGCTTCTGAATAGATACTTTATAGATAGGATATCACCTGGCAAGTAGGAGGAGTAGGGAAACAGCATATTTTTTAAGTTCCTCCCTATATAAAGGAGCTAGTTTAATTCCTAAATTTCATGTCTTTTAATATATCTTACATATTTAAAGTATTCTAAAGCAATTGGACTCTATAAAGTTTCTAGGTTTACTTAGGGGCATCTAGTGTCGCACCCAGAGGATAAAAACATTTTGAATCTGGGCTCTAAGAATACCTGAGTTTAAATTCAGCCTCACTCTTTACTAGCTATGTGACTCTGGGAAAATCGCTTAACCTCTACTACCTAACTTTCCTCTGAAAATTGATGCTAATAGCATTGCCTCCAAGGGTGGTCATTAGGATAAAATGTGAGAATATTTTTAATAAATGCTAGGTTATTATGTTTTTATCACTTTTTGCTAGATGTCATGGAGGATAGGAAGAAGTATGAGACCAATTGTTCTTTCCTGTAGGACCTTTAAAAACATATACATGTAGAAAATGAAATAACTATATAATGACATTAAGTAGAATAGACAACATTACTATGAACTTAAGTATCAGAGGAATCTTAACTTTTATTTTTCCCCAATTACATGTAAAAACAATTTTTAACATTCATTTTTAAAACTTTGAGTTCCAAATTCTCTCCCTTCCTCCCTCCCCACCCCCTGCCCAGCCCCATTGAGAAGGCAAGGCAAGCAGTTCAATATAGGTTATATATGTGTAATCATGCAAAACATATCCTTAACAAGTGATGTTGTGAAAGAAAGCAGAGCAAAGAAAACTCAAGAAAAAGTAAAAAAAAAGTATACTTCAGTTTGTAATAGACACCAACACCATCAAGAGGAATCATTTTGAATGAATGGGTAGGGGGTTTATTATGTTTCTTTGTCTTCCATTTTGCATTATATGAAGCTAAATAACATTCCCCATTTTAAAAATTTCCATTTCTGCAAACATAAGTATAATAAAAAGATGATTGCACATGAAACTTCAATTCTATTATATACAACTTGCCATTCCTTTAAAATATATAATAAAATTATGTAAATTTCTTTTCATTTCTCCCTCCACCTTAGAGATAGCTTCCATTAGACACAAATATGTGTGTGTATATGTAACATCATTCTATACATTTATCAGTTCTTTTTTTAACAGGTAGTAATATTTTATATTTTGTTTTATTTCTTAGAAAAATGGGTCTTAAGACCATGACTTTAATTAGGTTGTTAGGAGAAGAATATTCACACATGGTACCGTGGGCAAAGCTTTCCAGAGATACGCGGTCAATTCTTATCAGTTGTTATTGTAGGAGTTAGACTTCATGATCTCTCCAAAGTTACTCTCAACCCTATTATTATGTACTTGTGTTGAGATAGCCAAGATTGACATTTTGTAGAAACCACCCCTGACTATTAGAAAATATTAGAATGAGATGTGTAAAATAGGAATATATTTTTTTCAAAGCTTTCATGAATAACAAATTTTGTGTTTTACTTATCAGTAAAGTTGGAAAGCAAATTATTTATCGTGTTCTGAATAACAAATTATTAGATAGTCCACTATACACTGATAAAAAAAACAGTGCATCATTTTTTTCCCCATAAATCTTACTATTTACTTTCCTCCATAGCAGGCTATGGAGATGAAATTCAACTCCTAAGATTTCTGTCATTTTATATTCAGATATTTAGAAATTTCTGCCAGACTTGAAAAATATATTTCTTTTTTCATCATAATTTCTCCCAGTATTTTTCTTCTTCCCTCTCTCAGAGAGCCATCTCACATAATAAATAGTATTTTTAAAGACAAGAAAATGAAGTAGGAATAATTCACAGAACTGATTGATATATTTAAAAAGTCTGAAAATGTGTGCATTGTACCACATTTGTAAACCTTTCACCTCTACAAACAAATGAAGTGGTAGGACTATGTTCTCATATCTCTCCTTTGAGCCATACTTTGTAGAAATACTGATTTAATTCAGTTTTGGAAAGTTGATTTTTTACTTTTTGGTTAAAGCCCAAATTAGAAAATTTTTAATGACTTTGTACAATCTTGTCTTGATCGGTTATATTTATTTACTAAAGCATAAATATCAGGGAACAGGTGAATGTGAAGATAAGTCAGACCTAAGGAATATGATTACATGTTGTAGGCAATGGAAAATCATTTAAGGTTTGTGAGTTGAGAAAGTGCCCTGGCCCAAGAGGTCTTTTAGAAAGATTGATATGAGAGTGTGGTAAATTAAAGGGAGGGAGAGCCTAGAACCTGGGAGATCTTTTAGAAGAGTTTTGTAAGTGATCCATGTTTAAATAGGGGAAGTCCTATCATAAATGCTTGTGGGGAGAATGGAAAAGGAAAGGAGAGAGATTTGGCAAACATTGCAAAACTGGTTTTGAGAGTGTGGGGTTGGGGAAGAGGCTCCAAGCTTGGAAGTCTGTGACAAGATATCCAAGTGGAAATGTGTCCCATAAGAGAGGATAGGGAAGTGTTGTTATGGAACTTGTAGAGAAAAATCAAGTTTGGAGATGGACGTTTGGGAAATATTGACAAAGTTGAAAAAAGTATTCAATGGGTAAAGATTGAACCTTTTTGGGTTATATACATTTAGAAAATCAAAACTGGCCAGTGTTAGGAAGTTCACCTCTCACTAAAATGAGATTTTAATTGAGAGAAAGGGGTGAAAAAAAGAACAGTATAAAAAAATACTTGGGGAGTGATAAAAGGGAATGAAAATCAAGAAAAGATCATTGATAATTAATATTCATTACTATAGGGACAGAGGTAAAATCCATATTGAAGAGATTAAATAGAAAATGAGTGGTAAGGAAGTAGTAGAAACATGAATTATAATTATATACATACATACATACACATCAGTTTTTATTGAGTAGCCATTCTATTCTTAATTATAAGAATTATAATTTTTATTACCATTAAGTTTCATTTTTCTTGATTCAAACAATCATTCTAGCCTGTATTAATTCTTCAAAATAAGCCATCTTGTTGCCCAAGAAAATATTCACATATTAAGCAGTTTAGTCTTCAAGAATAGTTAATACATTATAGGATATATATTAATCTAGTATTTATATATTTATGTTATATATAACATATGATATAAATATATCATACACACATACTATTTGATGCTAGTTACAATTATCTAATATGTGTCAGTCATCTCCATTCTCTTCAAACCCTTCCATAGAAATTGCAAACAGGCAAGATAAAGCAAACTACAAGTATTTTTGAAGTGTTTTAAATGTCGTTGTACATTACCATTATTAAAAAGCATTTATTTGTTCATGCATAATTATAGAATTTAGAAACATTTAGTTTATAAAGATGTTTTATCTTTTGTGTCTAATTCAGAGTCCATTGTCGAAATGCTGGTCCTGTAGCAGTAGCTGAGAAGAGTGTCTCCCAGGTGGCTGAGAGATTCAAAGCAAGAGGTTATTGTCTAAATTGCAATGAACTCTTTGTGGATGAGAGCAGTACCAATAATCACAAGCAGAACTTGGGACACAAAGTCCGAGTCATTGCCTCAATGGAAGAATCCATCTTGATGTATTGCCATGTCAATGGAGGCAACAAACCTCCCTCTGATTTGCGCCTCCTGCTAGAGCATTCAAAATTTTCATCACTTAAAAGGACTCTATCCAATAAAGATTCAAGGACACAGGCATGCAACTCTACTCCAAAGAAGAAGAAAAACTTGGAGGATCAAAACAGTGAAGGTGTAATACATACGAAACAAAATAAGTCGGTCTGGTTTTGTGAATGCCAACAAAAGTTCCTAAGTGAAGATGCAGCAGAAAAGCATGTATTCTCAGCAAATACAATGTGCCATAAATGTGTAGTCTGTGGGAAGGTCTCTGAAGATGCAGGTGTTATGCGTTTGCACATGAGCCGGTTTCATGGAGGGGCGCATTTAAATAACTTTCTTTTTTGGTGTCGGACATGCAAAAAGGAATTACGGAGAAAAGAGACTATTATGGCTCATGTGACTGAATATCATCGTGGACACACTTATTTTTATGAGCAAGATGCTGGAGAAGAGGAACCTTTGCCATCCTCTTCCAAGACGCTGATGAGTAGCCCTGTTAACAGGAGTAGTCTTTCAGCTATTTTGCCTGTTCTTCAATCCCCTTCCACAAGTCCTCCAAAAAGCCCTCCGCGAGGGAAATGGCAGTGTCGAATTTGTGAAGATATGTTTGATTCCCAGGAAAGTGTTAAACTTCACTGTATGTGTTTAACAAGTCATCAGTTTCATAGGTACAGCTGTGACCATTGCAAAAAGTCTTTTCACAAGATAGAGACATTATACCGACACTGCCGAGACCAGCATGACAATGACATAAAAATTAAATATTTCTGTGGCCTCTGTGATCTGACTTTTGATGTGGAGGAAGCATTTTTGAGTCACTATAAGGATGTTCACAGCGTAGACTATGTGTTTGTATCAGAAAAGCCTGAAACTTCAATTAAAAATGAGGAAGATTTCCCAGTATTGGAGAAAAGTAGCTTATTAACATGTGGCTGCCGGGAGAGTTACATCTGCAAAACTAACAGGAAGGAAGATCACAGTAGATGTCTACAGATCTTGCTTGACAAAGGTAATCTGTGGTTTCGTTGCTGTTGGTGTTCAGCAACAGCACAGAATGTAGCAGACATGAATGCCCATGTTCTTAAACGACACAAGGGAGAGAGAGATCATAAAGAAGAGCAGTACTTTGTGAAGTGTGCCGTCTGCAGCAAAAATTTTCATGATGCTGAGAGTGCTCAGCAACATTTTCACACAAAACATTGCTTCTTACAAAAACCCAACATAGCTCACTTTGGACCAGAAAAATTAAGCCCATTCAAGTTTACTGCCAGTGGTGCACGTGTAGACAGAAAACTGAAACATCCCATAAGCTATCCAAAAATTTCAGACTCTCCTTCAAATAGACTACTAAACATGGATTCAGGAGCTAAGAATGACATAGGCTGTCAAAACATAGGTATGACCTTAAAATTATGATTAAGCAATTTTGTAGAGCTTAACATATATATATGCAGCAATAATCAGCATGTCTCCAATAAGACAGTATATAATACTTGACTCAAATGAATTATAATAAGGTCTGTGATATCGTAAATAATGAAAACTTAAACCATAACCCATCTGTTTTAAACCAGAAATGTGAGAGAAAAAATCTAAAGCTTTTCAGTCAGCTAATAGATCATCCAGGTTATAGTAACTGGGCTTCCTTTATTATCTCCCATTTACTTGGGTTTTTTTAGCCAAATTCCATACTTTTAAGAGACTTAAATTATTGTACATATCTTTTAAAAGAGATAATTATCATATAGCATTTTTCCTGTCTCAACGTTGTCATGATTCTCATAAGGCACAGGAAATTCTTCATGAAAGGAAGTTAGTTTGGGATTTTTGTCCATGTTCTTAGAGAGTTTAAAAATTCTTTTGTTGGATGTTAACTGCTGTCATTTTTAACAGCATTAAGCCCCCTTGAGAATGAGGTCTGCTGAACTAGGCCTTTTAGGAGCTAGTGTGTTTTTGGTTTCAATTTTTAGCTATGAAGAATGCTTTTAAAGGTCATTTTTAAAAAGTACAAGTACTCTTCATGTAATCTGGGTGGGTATGTTTCCATTATGTTTTGGAGGGAAAACTTCTGCATATTAAAAAAAAATGACTTAGCAATGGGATTTAAAATGATAGCAAAGAAAGCGCATAAATGTTTTGGTCCCACGGATTGATCCATAGTATAAGAGTATAAAACAGAAAATTAAAATTAGTAGTATACTGCCACCTTCATTGTATACACTCTTTTCCCCTATTCATTCTTAAATGCCTTCTATCAGATAATAACATAGATTTAAAACTGGAAGAGACCTTTGAAGTCATCTCATTCAGACCCCTCATTATACAGATAAAATCTCAAGATCAAATAAGTAGTGATTGTCAGTAAAAATTTGAACCCAAGTCCTTTAAACTCAAAGCATGATCAGTAGCTTTACGTTGCTCTACTGTTGTTCATCTTAGCTGGTTCACAAGGTTGCCTTTACAAAAGGTATTAATCCTCTCTTTAGCCCTGGGGGCTTTTAGCAGAAATAAAAGCCCTATGACCCTAGGATAAGGGAAAGGGGAAAAATGAGAATGGGGTCAAAAAATTTTTATACTGCTAAAAAAGTAATACACGATGAAATCAGATTCTGACTCAGCACATTAACTCAAGTTGCATACCTAAGAATTTAATTGCCGTTATTTTGTTGTAGCTACTTCTCTTTCAGGTAGATATGGGGAAATAATTGTGTGTGTGTGCCTTTTTGGTCTTACTTTGCCAAGATTTCATACTGAGAAAAAGTTTTACAGAAATTCCGACTGATAGTGACCTGTCTATGTGTCTTTACCAGATGAAGGAGATGTTGAACTACCAGATTTGGACTACTTGCGAACCATGACTCATATAGTCTTTGTGGATTTTGATAATTGGTCAAACTTTTTTGGTCATCTACCAGGATTCCTTAATCAGGGAACCTTTGTCTGGGGATTTCAAGGTAAAGTTAACAATGAAAGTTGTGTATATCCCCCTTGCTTTAAATTCAATCTGGCCCACTTAAATGGAACTGCTTTTGAACCCTCCTGGAATAGAACTTGGACACATTACATTGTGTAATGATTATTTTCCACATTTTACATTTATAAGTACATTATTATATGTAAAGCCCTTTGAGGCAAGCAAGGAAAGAGAATGCCCACCATACTGATAAAGCTAAGTGGAGGGAAGATTGTATGATTTGCTGAATCTGAAGCCAGAACTAGAATGTAATTCTTAGGACTCTGAATCTGATGCTACAGTGTTGATATAGTGAAATGTGTGCTGGATTTGGAAGTCAAAGAATGTGGGTTGAAATCCTGGCTCTCTTCCTTACCTAACTGTCTTATCTTGGGCAAATCACTTAATCTGTCCTACCCTCAGTTTTCCTCATCTGTGAAATGAAAGTGTTAGAGTATATGACTTCAGAGAGATCGCTTTCAACTTCAAAGTTAGGCTCTTGTGATCTTTCTGAAAGGCAGTGTTCTTTCAAAATGGCAAATAAAATCTTTTTTTTTTCTTTTTAGAGGGGGAAAGGTAGGGCAACTGGGGTTATGTGACTTACCCAAAGTCACAGGACTAGTTTTGTGTTAAGTGTCTGAGGCCAGATTTGAACTCAGATCCTTCTGATTCTAGGGCTAGTACTCTATTCACTGCACCACCTAGCCACCCCTAAATATAAATCAGTCTTATCAGTATTTTAAAGTTAATGCTTATCTATAGGAATATTTTGACATTGAATTATTAAAATTTCTTGGTTTTTGTTAGTGGTGCAGATTTTATTAAGGAGTTTATAAAATGTTTTCTTTTATTAATAGGATTACATAAAAAAGAAATTTCTTTGAAATCTTTTGTCATAGCATTCAGTATCTTAAGTATTTTCTGTGTTTTGAGAATGACATTCAGTATTTAATAATCTTAGCTGTATTTAGATTTGTTGATCCTAAAGTCTCTTAGAGTTTTGTTAATTTCTCTTTTATTTTAAAGCTGTCTTTGGGAATCTAGAAATCATTTGCTTGGTTCTGAAATAATCATAGCTCAAAATTCCATTTTAAGGGTTCAATATCAAAACACTAGACACTAAAGTTTAAGTTTTGTTTACTAAGGTTAGTAAGCTCCCATAAACCTCAGGGCTAGCAGGTCTCCCCTCATTCTGTTAATATATATCTCTACATCTACTACCCTGATCTTCAATGAGAAATTATTTTAATGTCTGATTTCCTCCCCCAAAGAATTTTATGAGAACTATTATTTACTATTTTGCTATTTACTATTGTGTAATATCATATTGATAACGTGTCAAAGCTCTAAAATAGAATTTGTAATCCTTTGTACTTTTAAAATATAGTATAGAATATAATTTCTTCCACCAAAGTAAAGAAATTAAGTTTAGTAATAACAGATACAGAGTATAATTAATTTTAGTTTTTGACATTAGATTTTTTATTCATGTGTTTAAAAAATTTAGGGGAATTTCTCAGTGATTTCTTCTCCAATTTGACTATCATTTTTACATTTTTAACATTGAAATCTTAGGAGGAAATACCAATTGGAAGCCTCCAGTCAATTGCAAGATCTTTAATTACCTCAATAGGATTGGATGCTTCTTTCTTCATCCACGCTGCAGTAAGAGAAAAGATGCTGCTGACTTTGCCATCTGTATGCATGTGAGTTATAATTGTACTAAAAGTATATCTGGTATCTACAGCTCACTTGATTCTGTGTTGAAATATTGGTTCCATTTAAATTTAAAGAAAACTAAGGCAGTTCTTACTTTATGTAAATTTGCATTACACAAATTCAACTTATTTTAAAGGATTCTGCGTTCCAAAAAGACACCTCTGAAATTGTTAATTTTAGAGTATAGTACTATACTTTCTCTATTCTTGCAACTCCTACACCTGGCGTGCTCTGCAACCTCCATCCCACCAAAAAATAAACCTTTCAAGTGAGGTAGAATGGTCCACAAAGAGACCACCCTGGTGCCACTGGAATCCCTCCTTTCTTTTCTTATGCCCATAGGCAAATTAACATTACATAAAAATTACTTTATGTAGAGGCCTGCAGAATAGTCCACTTATACAAAGCAAGAACAGTTTGTACATCATTCTTGAAGGTTTTTCTCTAATAATAAAAGGAAAACTCCCCTTTACACAATGTTTTAAGGTTTTCAAAGTGCTTTTCTCACATAAGCTTTTGAAGTAGGTAGCATATGTTTTACAGATAAGAAAATTAATGTTCTTAGAAGTTGTGATCTGCTTGTAGTCACACAGCTAGTGTCTGTCTGAAGTTTGAAGTTTTGAGTCAACCTCAAGCCTTCTGCCTTCAAGTTGAGCAAGCCATACTGTCACTAATAGCTGACATTTATAAGAGTGCTTAAAAAAAGTGAAAGTTTATGTACCAAGCACTAGTGCAGCTCAGTTCTTTATAACTTATTAGAGTTTAAACAAACAAAAAAAATGTTTGACATTGTAGACTAAGCTGAATACAATATTACACATATTTCATTTATAGGAAAATTTTTCTATACCAAACTTACAGTTTTCTAAGCTGAATGCTTTCATAGATTTATTTTCATTTGGAGTGGGTTAGCAATTTTTAAATTTACCTACATTTGGTTTCCTATCAAAATTTTTCACCACAGGTTTTAAAATCCCTTAATAGAAATTTCCTTTTCTCACTTTTCTACTTGAGGTATAATTTTTATCTTTACTTTGTTTCTCTACCACTTTTTCTTTCTAAAACTGACCTACTCCATTATGTGACTTTGGTCCTGTTCTTTCCTATTTTCTCTGGTACCATATCCCATCAACTCTCTTGTTCTGTTATATTAAGACTCTGACTTTAAATTAATAACTTACTATGGCCTAGGAAATATGCTCAAATTTTTCCCAAATCATCCTTTTTTTTACTCCACCACCATCCTTTTGTACTGTCCCATGGCTCTCTTTTATCTCTGTCCATCTTTTAGAAAGAATGATATCTTACTACTCCATCACTCCAGCATCCTTTATAGAGTCTGGCTTTTCCCTACCTCCTGTTCTGCTAAAAACTTTGCTTAAAAATTGCCTATTGTCCAATCTAGTCATTTCTTTTCAGTATTATTTTTTTCTACTTTTGCAGAATTTTACATTGTTAACCATTTTTACCCTACCCCTCTATCCCCCTCAAATTACAAACTTAACAGCTGTCAACAAAACAAAATAATACACAAAACAAATAGTAAAATCTTACTGTAACTACCTTAGCTTTAAAAAAAATTGATTTTTATTAATACATGTTTTATTATCTAGATTTTTTTCTCTGTATTCCTTCCTTTCCTGCCCCTTAGAAGAATTATTCTTACCTTAACTTTTTAGAATGCAGAATGAAACAAAAAAACCCCCACAGAAATATTTTATGTTTTGTCCCCTTTTCTAGGTGTTGCTCATAGTTTTACCTTTGGGTTCTAATTGTCTTTTTCTTCTTTGTTTTAATCTAATCTAGTTACAGTCAATGTGTACAAAAATTCTAGTTTTATTGATTTTGCACTGTATTACCTCATGTAATTCTTTTCTTCTATGCTTCAAATATTTATTGTTTTTAATGGCACTTAATATTATTGATTACATCAGTGTGCCTAATTTGTTTATATCTGTTACCTTAAACGTGTAAGTTTTTTTTTTTTAAAGCAATTGGGGTTAAGTAACTTGCTCATGGTTACATGGCCAGTTATTTCTGGGTGTGGTGCTAAGTATCAGAGCCCGGATTCCATCCCCAGGTCATCCCAACTCTGGGGCCGGTGCTGTTACTCACTGAGCCACCTGGCCGCCCCAAAAGTGTAATTTATACAGATAAATTTCACAGGGTTTAGGGTTGTTGATTGGTTTGTTATATAAATTGAATGTCTATCAATATTTTTATATAGATAAGTTCTTTTTCTGATATTTTGGGGATGGATGGGGTCCCTTTCTGGGTTACTATACCCTCTTTCCCACCCTCCCCCTATAGCCTTTGTTGAAAAATTCACATTTATGACTCTGTACTTTCTGGTTTTAATTGCTCTATGACCATTTTTTTTTTGCCCCCATTCCTTCATTTGACTCTTTTTACTACTATCCCAGGATGTAGGCATGTATCTCTTCTCTGTATATATTTTCTACGCTCATCTATTGTCACAGCTTCAATTTTACCTTTATGAAGAGGTCTTCAAAACTACAATTTCCAGCTTCATCTTCTCTTTCCAATTTTTGACCATTTTCAGTTACTTAAAAGACTGAAGGATAGTGTGTTATAGTGGAGAAAATACTTGTATTCGAGTTTTAGAGACGGTACTAATCTATATTGGTAGAGTTTTCTCTCACAGGAATTTTTAGTTCTGTTAATGTCACATGTCCAGTACCTGATCCTCATCCTGGTCCATCCAGCTGACTTAGATATCCCAAACTCATTATTATGCCTACGAGATAATCAAGATTTGACTGACTTCCCTATTTCTACTAGGTTCATCCTCCTCCAGTACTCTTGCACCAGATCTTAAAGTTGTTTTAGGTCTTTTCTTCTTTCCCTTCTATCTCTAATAATCACCAAGCCCCCAGTACTCTAGTATTTCATTTGGATTTCCTTTCCATACTCATTGTCAAATTATTCTGTTTGAAGCTCTCATTACCTTAATAACCTTTCCCAGCAGCCTCACTAGATTATGTTCTTGTTTGTACCATCTTGTTATTTGTATAAGTGTTCCTTATTTCTTTATCAGAAAATGTTTGACTACAGGGACCCTTGTCTTCATACTTTCCTATCAATAATACACTGATGATTATGTTTTTACACATAGCTAATGTATTTTGCTAAATTGATGATTTTGGTAAACGAATGTTGTATACAAATTTGTTTACAAATTGTTGTATATTTACAAATTGTTGTATACAAATTGTTTACAGATTGTAACTATGTCTTTGAATTTTCCTGACTTTTATATTTTGTTCTACAGGCTGGCCGTCTAGATGAACAGCTACCTAAGCAAATTCCTTTCACTATTCTCTCAGGAGATCAAGGTTTTCTGGAGCTACAGAATCAATTTAAGAAGACTCAGAGGCCAGCCCACATCCTAAACCCTCATCACTTAGAGGGGGATATGATGTGTGCCTTATTAAATAGTATATCTGATACAACTAAAGGTACGCAGCTGGAGATACCATACAGAATGCCCAAGAGGAGGAGACTTCATTGCTGAAAGAAACAAATAAATGGCTGTCCACAAGGAAACTGTTTCCCCAGTTACTAAACCACCATAATTATTTCTGATTTGCATCTTTTTCCCCCCTCTTATTGGCAAACATATAGAAGGAGAATTGGTTTACTGTAATTTTCTTGAGTCTGCTATGTGATACAACAGTTCATAGTTATTGTGTCATGATAGGTTGGATCCTATGAATGCAATCTTGTAGATAGGAAATTTCAGTTGTATTTCATGGTTCCACTTGAAAATTATATGGAGAAAAAACACAAATACAGTTTACCCAACAGTATGATAGCAAACAGTATAGAAGAAATGATTCTTGACTAGCATGAGTGGTCTTGAGTATATGTAGGAATAATCTGTATAAGTATGTTTAGCTCTCTGCTTGCTTTATTGTAAAGCTTGTTGAAGACCCAACAACATCATCTTATTTTTTTTTAAGAGTATAAGACAATAAGTGAAAGAATTTGTTAATTAAGTTATATTGTCCCTTCTCTACATCATGTTTAAAGAAAACAATCTAAGGTACCTTATTAATGTCACTATTGTTTCTTTAAAAAATAGGCAAAAATACATAGAATAAAAGGGGGGAGTTTTTTATTTGCTACTTGAATCAAGGAATTTAATCCTAGGGGATTAAATGCATTCACTGTTCCACTTAGTTTTTTCTAGATTTAACAATGACTTTTTAAATCATGATCATTTCAAAAGTTTTACTGTCCCAAGTCTGAACAACAAAAATAGTAGTCAGATTAACCATATTTATTCTCCTCTATATATTGAATTCTTTTTATATTTTATTTTACAATTTTTATTCTTTCAAATATGTATTTCTCCCCAATTTACCTGTTTACCTGCCCAATCTTAAGTTTTTTCTTATTTGAATTTATTTTGACTTTTATTAACACCTTTGCCAATTTTTTCATCCTTGTTACTGATTCTCAACTGTTGCCTGTCTTCTGCCCTGTTAAAGATGGAAAAGTATATACCTTTATTTTACCTCTACCATCTCATCTGTGCCTGTCTCAGTTTTTCCTTTTTCATTGACATGCTGAACACTTTTAAGGAATGTGAATAGGATTTGGTTCCATGCATTTCAGTAATAATGTGTTGCCTGGATTAATTGAGTGCTAGATGGGATACTATAGGAAAATCAATAGTCAAGACATGAAGATGAGGGGACTGTGAGGAAAAAGGCTATTTGATATCTCCTGGTAACTGTCCCTTATATTAGATGGCCTCTAAAATATGATTCTCTTATATCTGAGTGTCAGTTATCTCATCCTCCCCTACTTAAAATCTTTTGGGGGATATTCATGTGCCTTTGGCACACAAAGCACAAAATTGTGCTTATTTTTTTGACCTTTGAAAGCAATGAAGTTATTATATGATGACAGTACAAAGAGTGTATCTTAACATGTTATTAGTGATACTTGAAGAAACATCACTGTTATATATAATGTATATCATTTGATAAATTGTTTGATAAACTCAAAACTGCTGATAATTTAAATACAAGTAATACCTAAAGGTGTTAACTACAACATAATGATTTCCCAGTGCTCTTGAACATTTTATATGTTGGGATCAGTATCTTTTTATCTCAGATGAGGTCAAAATGTATTGTCATAACAGCAACTTTAATCAAAGTAGTAGCCATTTTGTCACAGCTTAGATTCATTTGGAAGCTACATTTTCTTTCTCATTTTTAAAAAGGAATCATACCGTTACTTGAATTCATTAGTACCAGGTATCTTAAGAGGCTCTTTTTCTTCTCTCTATTCCCTGTAACTTTAATCCAAAGGGATGTAATTTTAGCTGAGGTTTTAGGTAGTTGTGATTCCTGTGTATAGGATATATACCTTTATTCCAGAGCTATAGACAAAGCTATGGACAGTTTTTTTACTTTTTGCATCTTCATTTTATGTTCACTTCAGTCATATTAACAATTTCTTGGAGGGGATTCCAGGTACCACTTGAGTCCAGATAACTACTTGAACTGAGATCTGTATCATTGCTGTCATTTTTAGGTTTTTGTGATAAGTGGGGTGGAGTAGGGAAGATAGTGGAGTTTAGAACCATCCACTGACTCAGAGCATTTATCATTCTTTGTTGTTTAACTTCTTTTTCATCCTTTACTTTTTGTCCTTTATACTCTTAGCTCTTGTTTCTCCTTCTAGACAGCTCAAATAATTAGTATTATTTGGGAGGTAGAATCTATCTAAGTACTGCTCCCTGGAGAAATTGAAAGAAATCTTCAGTAACATTGTATGTTGATCAATAGGGAATTCAATCTTTTATAACTTTCAAGGAAGTAAAGTTAAATCTATCATTTCAGAAAGCACTTCCTCAGTGCAAATACAGAGGTAGCGAAGCACAGGGATCTGTGGAATTTGTGGCTTGATGCCTACAATACTGGCCTATTAAAATTTCTGGGGCTATTTGGGCATAATTTTGTGAGGGTAAGAGGAAGATATAAAAAAATTCATAATTCTGCCATTATTTTGGTCTTTGACTTTGAGTAAGTTCCTTAATGTTTTCTACTTCTCTTATTTGTAAAGTGATGAGTTTATAATTTAAGGTATAAGTAGTCTTCTAGTCTGTATTGACATTGAAGACACTTCCAGACATTCAAATGCCCTCCAATACCATCTAATCCTCCCCCCACCCCAGGGGGCTATGTCTCAATAGTCAAGCAAAACCACCTAATCATGTGATTGCAACTAATAGTATATGCTAATCTATACTTTTGGACTCAACTGTTGTGTCAGTAGAAAGGATGTCTTTTTAAACTTTTTTCTGCTTTTATTTTGGCTTTGCCTTCTTTGTACTCCACATCATACACATTATCATTCTTTTGAACACAAATATGTTCCATTATATTCGTATGCCAGAGTTTTTTTAGCCATTCCCAATTCCTAATCATTTGGTACATTTTTTCAAATCGCAGCTAATGCTGCTGTGAATTAATTACTTGTCTGTGTGTGTTACAAATGAGTATTTTTCCTACTCTCAGTAAACCTTTTTGTGTAGGATATGACTACAGAAGTGGGATAGATTTGATTCTTTATTACTATTTATATCGTATTCACATAGGACTACTTAAAAATATAAAGTTAATTATGAAAAAAATTTTAAATCATCAAGATCAGGCCACCAATGTTCAGCTTAATCAGAGTATACAAGTGAATTATTTTTCAGAATCTATTCTACACTTGTACTTACTTATGTACACCCTTATTAGAACTATACTTAGACCTGTGTTACTTCTATTTTCCTTGCTATCGCTCTTTTCTGCCCATTTTGTTGCTAACATAATAGAGTAAACCCCTCTGGCAATACCCAAACAATACAGTACAAATAGACTTTTGCCTTTCTGGTCCCTTTCTGTTTGCTTCACAGATTTGTCCATGTGGATACATTCACCCTTATTCTAACCTTAAATTTGTGTCACTTTTACTCTCAGTCATCTTATAAGCAGCTTTCTCAGAATATAGTATTTTTTAAATTCCCAAGGCTAATTTTTTTCACTTGTACCTACTATCCCTTTGTATAACTATCTAGCCACCACTAATTATTTGTCCTTACCAATTTTGGGGGGAAGAAATAATCAGGATGATATATGAAAAATATTTATAACTGCAAAGATTATATGTATGGACCAAAAGTGGATCCTAAAGACCCAGAGAAGTACATAAATTTCCTGCTGGTAAGAAAGATGAATAGATATAGTCACAAGATAGTAAGGTAGCTGAAGAACTGTAGATTTTATAGACTTCTTTGCCATTGTTTATGTACATGTTAGATGGCCAAGGAAAAGCAATATTTCAGAGCTTTTTAAAAAAATGCATCTTTTTATTAACAGTTGTTAACAAGTCACATTAACCAAAATGATAATCACATCTGAAAAATTGCATCAGAAGTTAGAACATGGAATAATGAGCCCATAACTCTATTAAACACTTTTTGCAACAATAATTTCTAGTTCACTGTTTCTTTTAGAAAGATCTACCTTTCACAGAGACTCTGAGGAAAATTTTAAACTTAATTCATTATAATTGGAAGTTAATACCTTTAGGATTTTCTTCATTTTGTTTCAGTGTCTGCTTCATGTAGACTTTGGTATTGGATTGCTATTTCCATCTTCAGGGAAATTGTGATATTGAATGTAGATGGTCACATGTTAACCTTCTAGAACAGAAGAGGCCCTACTGTACCATTTACTGACCTTGATTACTTGGAGATACTAGTTCTATTTTATTCATTTAAACTTTTCAGTGACTTTTTGGAGTTATAGAACTTGAGAGCCAGGAAAAGACCTTAACAGATCCAAAACCACTTAAATGAACAAACTGAAGTTTGGAAAGGGGAAGAGACTTTTCTGAGCTTGCACAGCTGGTTTTGGCAGGCCCAAGACTAGAACCTAGGTGGGCTAATTCCTATGTCAAGTAGCCTTAGCTGTGCCTTTTTGCTCATGTAAACCTCTCAGTTAATATTTTCCATATGTTCCTCATTGAGGAGGAGTGCAGGAAAAATTGGCATAGGAACAGATCTAGTTTTGTAAAGTATAACCTCATTATTTTAGACTAATTTGTGGGGAAGGATTTTTGTTATTTTAAGCCTCAACTATGCACTTTATAAGAAAACAAATTTACTTTTCAGTTCTAAAGTAAGTAAAGGATTTACCTTGTAGTCTTTTTATGCTACTAATTTTTTTATTCATCTTCAATTAGTAGCTAACCAAACTTCAGCTTCAATATAAATTCACAGAAATAATGCCTGTGTCTGAATTAACACTCATTCAGAATTAATTATGTTGAATTTTAAAAGGTTTTACTGTAATTCAAAATTCTCTTTCAGGAACGGGTAACTTCAAAATCTCTTGAACTTTGTGGTTTGTGTAGCTGTGGCTTGTGTTTCTGTTTTCTACTCTAATGTTTTATATACATAACATGTAGGTGACCCTGGGATTCTGAAAGCCTAAACCAAGCAAAATGCACAACCTCTGTAAGAAGTTCTTTCAAATTGGAAAGGTTCTGATTTTGAACAGACTGCCATCTAAGGAACACAGTAGCAAGGCCCATCATGTGATATATAGAGAGATAGAAATATATATATATGTGTATATATATATATATATATATAATTTTTATGTCCAGTACAACTCATGAAACAGTTTGTTAAAGTATGTAAGGCTTGTGGTTTCTTTGTAGGAAAGAGAATAAGCCATAGTGATAAAATCACTAATCTTTTTAAAGTCTTCAAAGTTTTATTCAGCCAGTATCTAAAGGTAGATAACAAAGATTTTCACAGTGAGTTGTCTTAGTAACTCATAAAAATGAAGGAACAATTAAGCTATAGATATTCTGTAGCACAGCATCTCTGGCACGTTCCTTCATTGCTCTGAGTTACTATTTCCAAGTAATGTCACAATGTCTCTATTAAGGGTTTCATACACTTAATAACTACATTAGATTATAGAAGTTAATCTGATGGTTTTGTTAAGGATATTTTGGTACTGCTGTCTTCCACAAAAGTAGTGAAAATATGGTAACATAATACTAATTATTCTAATTATTATTCTAAAACAACACAAGCTTTGTGTTGTTTGTGGAACAAGGGGTCTTTCAAAGTCATCACAACCTGGTGTTTTTACACAACTCTTAATTCCATTATAATCTCAACTTCCATGGTTTGTTTTTTTGTCTCTATGACAGTAGAGCTTATTTAATGTACTTTTCCTGGCAGGTGGAGGTTTTAAATTCCACTATGTTTTCAAAAAGACCTCATTTTGATTTTTTTTAGGCTATAGTAAAAGGCACAGTTATTTCCACAAACTTGATTTTGCTTGAGTTTATTTTGGAGTAGATATAAATTGGATATTTTCTAGAATAAGTTTTTACACACTTTTCAAAAACAGGTAAAAGTAAAACATAATATCAGACATATTAGCTTGATTTCTTTAGCAATTATTTATCAGTTTGAATATATTGACATGTTTGCATGTAAGGAGGCATGTTAAAAACATACTTGAATTTGGCCATTTGATAAGACTCATGTGAGAACCATTCTGTTTTCAAATTTGAAAAAATTAAACCTTATCTGGACAAGAACTAGATATTAGAATTATAAATATTTAAATAAATTTGTTTTTCATTAAGTAATTGCAAAACCATTCTAATAATAAAACTTGCAACAGTGAGTTCTGAGAAAGATGTAGTTGTAATAGGATAAAAGTTATTAGAATATGTCTATTCTTAATACTTTTCTGGGAGAATCCCTTAGAAAATGGGTCTACATATTATTCAAGAGAGGAAAAATGGTTGTCTGTTTTTGTTAATTGATGAAATTCTCAGATTTTATTGCCTTTATGGTGAACTATATATAACTTCCATGTTTCTAGATTTTTCTAAAAGTTCTAATTCTCTTTTTCATTTAGTATTTATATTTAAGTGTCCAGGTATATGTTTCTTATCACTTATTTCAGTGAAAGATTACATGAATGCATCAATGTGAGTAACTCTCCGTTGACACAAAATCACAACCACTTGACACAAGTAGATAGTCTTCATGAATTGTTCTAACCAAATATCTTAATCACTTAATGGACAGTTTTTCTGATGATGAGCTGTTTCAAACTTAGGCAGTATGAACCTTTATTAATAGGGTTAATCCATCACTAGGCCCTGTTCAAAGCCTTTCTAGCTTGGCAAGACCAGCGAGAACTTTTTTCAGAAGCAAGGGACAACCCCCAAATCATGATAGAGATTAGAAAAAGCTTTTAAGTGGAAGATCCTGTTTTAAATATAGGCTATATATATCTTAAAGGAAGTACATAAAATTGAATTAGTGGTTTGGGTAGTATTGCTCTAAAGAACCTAAGAATTATAGAGTTAATCTGATACTTTTCAGTGAAAATGGGATTTCTTTTGTATTCGTTTTGAAATATTTGTGGGTAGGGTGATAGAGAGGAAAATTAATAAATTTCTGACTCTGTAGCAAAATTAGATATCAAGACCATCTAAAACAGTGATTAAATAAGATAATTAATTTAATAAGTTAATTTGCATTTATTGACATATTGCTGCTTTACAGACAGTGACAGTAGCGAAAATGATCGAGCAAGAACAAGCAAAAATACTATACAAGAAGAGGAAATCAAGTCCAGAGAAGGTAACCTAATTGTTGAGTTTCCCTTTTTTATTCCAATGAAATGAAAACATAGCTCTATAGAGCATGTAATTAATTTAGGTAGACATTCAAAATATTAGCAAATATTTTTAAGGAAAATAAAAGGCTTGATAAAGCCACTTGTATCACTGACTTAGTCTGAAAACTTCAAGGGCCACTTGATTGTAATTACTTCTATAACTGTTTGTGATGGTGTACAAATATCATTTTGCTCAAAAAGTAACCTATTTAAAAAATAATACAAGTATCCTGGCAGAAATATGTAAATTGAGATTTTGGCAAAAAATTTTATAATGTCAAATTCTTCCATCATTTATGTTTGTGCTTACATGTAGCTTTATAGTTTATAAAACTTTAACAGAGATGTTATCTGTTTTTTGGTTGTGGAGTTTGTTTTTGGTCACAAAGCACTGTGAAGTATAGCTAAGGAACTTTTATAATTCCTGTTTTTATACATAAAAAATAGGCATAGGGGGTGGCCAGGTAGCACAGTGAGTAAGAGCACTGGCTCCAGTGTTGGGATGACATGTGGATCAAATCCGGGCTCAGACACTTAGCACCACACCCAGAAATAACTGGCCGTGTAACCTTGAGCAAGTTACTTAACCCTGATTGCTTTAAAAAAAAAAATAGGCATAGAGACTGATTTTTCCAGAATCACACAGCAAATTGGTGGCAAATCTAAGACTCTATAACCTAAAGTTTTTTGGTTCTTTGTTTTTTTAATCAAGATCCTAGATCCTTAAAATACCATTTCCTTTTCCACTTAATGTTAAAATAGAAATATCTGTTGTTTACTTTTTTCAGATTTTCATCTGAAAAGTTCAAAGTAATTGAGTCAACTATTTTCCTTAAAAGCTTTTTAATGGAATTAATTAGACAAGTATATACTTTTATGTGGGTAGTTAATAGACCAATTCTACCAAACAGCCTCTGTCTCCTAGAGATGTCATTTACCAAATTCCTTATCATGGTATGGAAATGACCCTGGATTCTCAAAGAATATGCCAGCATAGCCCAAACTCTCTCAGTCCTATCAAGCTGGAGAAGCTCTGAGTAAAGTTTGATTACAGATTGTCATCCAGTTATCATCCTAGCTAATTTTTGAGAAGTGAGAATCATTAGAGGGTTGGCATCAAGTGATCGATTTATTTTGGCCAAAACTATTTTGAACTTCCTGCTGATGTGTGATGGGGTTGCAAGTTTGCATCAGTGGAGGAATCACCCATGGAAGTGAAGTCATGGATCCTTAAAAAGTATATTTATTATTATAATTAAGCATGAAGAACAACAACAATAACATAACTCATATTTAGATAAAGCCCTTTAATATTTTCAAAGTGCCTTCCTCATAGTAACCCCACTAGGTAGGTAGTGCAAATGATATTATCTTTCCCATTATATTAACATTAAATGTCTTTAGAGAGGTAACATTGGAATCTGAAAGACTTTGCTTGTGACTTATTCTGGTTCTGTGACCTTGAGCAAGTCACTTCAACTCTCAGTGCCTCCTGTAACTTTCTAACATTACAAATTGTAGAATAGTTGGCATTAGGCATTTATAGAGGTGTTTTCCTCTTTAGGAGTTCCCTATACCATGGAAACCTCAGGTCCAAATCTCTTGTTCCTGCCTTTCCCCTTCCACTCCCCCTTAACTATTAACATGGTTAATCTTACTTATGCCTCATTTTCCATCATCCATACCAACATATCATTTGTGCACAGTTTTTAAAGGACATACATTTTAATTCTCATATGTCAAGGTGCCTTGAACTTGCCATAGGAAGTTATGTGGCTCCAAAAATACAGTTGACATTGATGATAGCTGCTTTTGGAGGGAAGAGTTAAGTAAACAGCCCTGCACCTAAACACACAAGAGAAAGATTATTATGTAATCTTATTCTCACATATATTATAATTGATCAAGACCGTAAGGCTTTGTGCTGTAGGGAGGTTGATTATAGCAGTAGAATATATTTAATGAAAGTAGAAAACTTAAACTCATCTTTTATTATTGATGCCTACTGTGGCTGACTAAATTGGCCATATAATTTTATAACCTAGAAACAGATTTTTGTTTGTGTATTTTTTAAGACTATTCTCTGTTCCATCATGATCTGCCAGTGCTTAGTAGCCACATAATATTTCATTAAAACTATGGAAACAAATTTTGAAATTTAAACAAAAGCAGCTGACAAAGTTGTTGCTCATTAAAGAAACTAATAAAAAATGAAGATGATTAAACATCAAGAAATTCAGATTTAGCAAGCTCTCTTTTCACCAGTTTGTGAATCATCTCATTGAAGATGTCTGGGCAGCTGGTAATTTAAAGTGACTTACACCCTTCTGCTTTCCCAGTCCTCCCCTACTACCCTTTTTATAGAATTTCAAATCAGGAGAGAACTCAAGGAAATCATCTTCTATATGATACTTAACATTTCCTTTTCCACATTCGGGTTATAGTTTGAGGATTTAAAATTTTCTTAGCTTAAAAAAAGTTTTCACTTCTATAGTAACATATTTTGTAACATTTCTAGACATTTTGCTTTTGAAAGTAAGAACATTTATTTTGCTTTTTAACCTTTTAACAAACTGCTGCCATTTGAACTAAAGAAACTTGTCAAGACAAAGAAACCAGAAAAGACAAACATATTTCCCTACTGTCTTCTTGTTTTAAAAAAAAAATAAGAAAAATACTTGTGATATATACTTTTTTGTAAAGATAATAACCATTGGGGCAGCTAGGTGGCACAGTGAATTAGAGCACTAGCCCTGGATTCAGGAGGACCTGAGTTCAAATCCGACCTCAGACACTTGACAAATTAAATAGCTGTGTGACCTTGGGCAAGTTCTATCTTAAAACATAGTAACCTTAAGTAAAATCCCATGCTTTGAATTAACTTTTATTTTCTTTTTAAAATATTGAGTGAGCTTGAAGAATAAAGGATATTGTAAAATCCAAGCACATTTATTAATTTCTCTTAAGCAAGTTCATAGGATTTAGAATTGTGAGGGGTTTTTGAGATCATTTAAGCCATCTTCATTTTACAGATGAAAAAATGAGGCCTGAAGAGGGTGAATAATTTGCTTCTTACGATTAATGCTTTTTATGATTAACTTTTAGTGCTTATTGTAAAGAAGAATCCATTAATATTAATGAGTTACTCACCTTCCAAAGAAATTGTAATACACACTTATATGATACTTTGTTTTTATAAAGCACTTTTTTCACAAGTGATTCTCTTGGTAATTCAGTTTTCGTTATCCCCATAGACATAGAGGCTTACAGAAGACTAATCTAAGATCACACAGCTGATACTAAAGTTGCTACCAATATGAAGCCAAGTAATAGTTTATAGTGGGAGACTAACAACTTTTGATAGATTGTAATTTGCTAATAATGAATAACATATTTCAGTATCTAGGCATCTTTTCAAATGAAACACACCTAAAAATCATCTACCAAACTTTTATTAAAGGCCAAAAATTCTATTGGAGTTCTGTTGTATAAAAAGTGGTCACCTATTCTTCTCTTAAAACTCTAAAAGTAACATGATATAGTATTTAGAGTAATGGACATGGAGTCAGGAAGTCTTAGGTTCAAATCCTACCTTAGACACTTATTAGCTATATGACCCTGGGCAAGTCACTTTAAACTTTCTTGCCCTCAGTTCTATACCTGCAAAATGAGGGAAGTTGGACTAGATTTCCTCTAAAGTTCCTTCCAGATCTAATGATGTTATATAGTAAAATAGTGGCCTAAATTCCTTGGTTGAACAAAAGTATAGAGCTAAGACAATGTATCAAATGCACACTTTGAAGTTCCTTCTTGCCAGCTTCTCTTCTTTCTTTTTTTTTAAAATTCTTTAATTTATTAATTTGTTTGTTTCCTTTTAGTTTACAGGATTCAATTCCACAATTCCTTGAATTTCACATTTTGTCCTCCTCCCTCCCCTCCCTCCCATGGCATCTTATAATCAAGTATAGGATCTGTAGATACTTTTCACATTATACAATGGTCAGGTTATAAGGATGGATTGTACCAGCTGGAATGAAAAATGGTATAGAGGACATAAAATCAAATAAGAGAACGAAAAAGATCAGGTATTTTGCTTCCACCTGATTTAGTTCTTTCTCTGGATGCACGTTTTTCTCTCCATCATGTGTCTTTTGGGATTGACTTATATCCCTGCACTGTTGAGAAGAGTCCAGTCTATCAAAGTTGGTCATCACACATACGTTGTGTCTGTAATTGTGTACAAATTCCTCCTGGTTCTACTCTTCTCACTCAGCATCAGTTCTTTTAAGCCTCTCCAGGTAAATATGAAGACCGCCTGCTCCCCGTTTCTTATAGCGCAATAATATTCCATAACATGCATATACCACAACTTGTTCAGCCATTCCCCAATTGATGGACACAACAAAAAGAGCTGCTATAAACATTTTTGTACATATGGGTCTTTCTCCCATTTCTATGATCTCTTTGGGATATAACCCTAGGAGTGGTATTGCTGG
The DNA here is from genome assembly GCF_028583685.1 of Petaurus breviceps papuanus. NCBI lineage: Eukaryota > Metazoa > Chordata > Mammalia > Diprotodontia > Petauridae > Petaurus > Petaurus breviceps. The sequence goes on from NW_027187351.1 coordinate 11,496,099, forward strand.
ATCAAAGGGTATGAAAGTATTTATAGCCTTTTGGGCATAGTTCCAGATTGCTCTCCAGAAAGGCTGGATCAGTTCACAGCTCCACCAACAATGCATTAGTGTTCCAGTTTGCCCACATCCTCTCCAGCATTTGTCATTTTCCTGTTTTGTCATCTTAGCCAATCTGACTGGTAAGATGTGGTACCTCAGAGTTGTTTTGATTTGCATTTCTCTAATCAATAGTGAATTAGAACATTTCTTCATGTGCTTATAGATAGCTTTAATTTCTTTCTCTGAAAACTGCCTGTTCATTTCCTTTGACCATTTATCAATTGGGGAATGACTTGTATTCTTATAAATTTGACTCAGTTCTCTGTATATTTTAGAGATGAGTCCTTTGTCAGAGACATAGGTTGTAAAGATTCTTTCCCAATTTCCCACCTCCCTCTTAATCTTGGTTACATTGGCTTTATTTGTACAGAAACTTTTCAATTTCATGTAGTCAAAATTATCCATTTTACATTTTATAATGTTCTCTAATTCCTGTTTCGTCATGAGGTCATTCCCTCTCCACAAGTCTGATAGGTAAACTATTCCTTGTTTTAGCAGACTGCTTACAGTATCAACCTTTATACCTAGATCATGAACCCATTTAGACTTGATTTTGGTATATGGTGTTAGATAATGGTCTATGTCCAGTTTCTGCCATACTATATTCCAGTTTTCCCAGCAGTTTTTGTCAAATAGTGAGTTCTTATCCCAAAAACCAGGGTCTGGGGGTTTATCAAACAATACATTACTGTAGTCGTTGACTTCTGAATCTCGTGTGCCTAATCTATTCCATTGATCCACTCCTCTATTCCTAAGCCAGTACCAAGTAGTTTTGATGACTGCTGCTTTATAGTACAGATTGAAATCTGGTAAAGCTAGTCCACCTTCCGTAGCATTTTTTTTCATTAATTCCCTTGATATTCTGGACCATTTATTCTTCCAGATGAATTTTGTTACTATTTTTTCTAACTCTATAAAGTAGTTTTTTGGTAAATTAATTGGTAGGGCACTAAATATATAATTTAATTTAGGTAAAATTGTCATTTTTATTATATTAGCTCGACCCAGCCATGAGCAATTGATATTTTTCCAATTAGTTAGATCTGACTTTATTTGTGTGAAAAGTGTTTTGTAGTTATGATCATACAGGTCCTGGGTTTGTTTTGGCAGGTAGATTCCCAAATATTTTATAATGTCTACAGTAACTTTAAATGGGATTTCTCTTTCTACTTCTTGCTGTGGAATTTCATTGGAAATATATAGGAATGCCGAGGATTTATCTGGGTTTATTTTATATCCTGCAACTTTGCCAAATTTATTTATTGTCTCAAGCAGTTTTTTTACTTGATTCTCTAGGATTCTCTAAGTATATCATCATATCATCTGCGAAGAGTGATAGCTTGGTCTCTTCTTTGCCTAACTTGATTCCTTTGATTTCTTTTTCTTCTCTAATTGCTACTGCTAACATTTCTAGTACCAGATTGAATAAGAGGGGTGATAGTAGACACCCTTGTTTCACCCCTGATCTTATGGGAAATGCTTCCAGCTTCTCCCCATTACATATAATACTTGCTGATGGCTTTAAATAGATGCTACCTATTATTTTAAGGAAGGCTCCATTTATTCCTATACTTTCTAATGTTTTTAATAGGAATGGATGTTGTATTTTGTCAAAAGCCTTTTCTGCATCTATTGAGATGATCATGTGGTTTCTGCTAGTTTTATTGTTGATATGATCAATTATACTGATGGTTTTCCTAATATTAAACCATCCTTGCATTCCTGGAATAAATCCTACCTGAGTGTAATAATACCAAAGTGTATTATTCTTGAGATAAGTTGCTGTAGTCTTTTGGCTAGTATTTTATTTAGAATTTTTGCATCTATATTCATGAGGGAGATTGGTCTATAATTTTCTTTCTCTGTTTTATCTCTTCCTGATTTAGGTATCAGTACCATATTTGTGTCATAAAAAGAATTTGGTAGGACTCCTTCACTAATTTTCCCAAATAATTTGTAGAGTATTGGAATCAATTGTTCTTTAAATGTTTGATAGAATTCACTAGTGAATCCATCTGGCCCTGGAGATTTTTTCCTAGGGAGGTGACTGATGGCTTGTTCAATTTCTTTTTCTGAGATGGGATTATTTAAGTAATTTACTTCCTCTTCAGTTAATCTGGGCAACTTGTATGTTTCTAAATATTCATCCATTTCCCTAAGATTGTCAAATTTATGTGCATACAATTGGGAAAAATAATTCCTAATTATTGTTTTGATTTCCTCCTCATTGGAGGTAGATTCACCCTTTTCATTTTTGATACTCATAATTTGGTTTTCTTCTTTCTTTTATCATATTGACTAAGGGTCTATCAATTTTGTTGGTTTTTTCATAAAACCAGCTCTTGGTTTTATTTATTAGTTCAATAGTTTTCTTAATTTCGATTTTATTAATCTCTCCTTTAGTCTTCAATATTTCTAGTTTAGTATTTAATTGGGGATTTTGAATTTGTTCTTTTTCTAGGTTTTTTAATTGCATGCCCAATTCGTTGAGCTCCCTTTTCTCTAATTTAATCACGTATGCACTCAGGGATATAAAACTTCCCCTAAGAACTGCCTTTAATGTATCCCACAGATTTTGGTATGTTGTCTCATTATTATCATTCTCTTGAATGAAATTACTGATTGTTTCTATAATTTCTTGTTTGACCCACTCATTCTTTAGGATCAAATTGTTTAATTTCCAGTTAGTTTTTAGTCTGTCTTTCTCTGGCCCTTTATTGCATATAATTTTTATTGCATCATGATCTGAGAACGATGCGTTTAATATTTCTGCCTTACTGCATAGAATTGTGAGGTTTTTATGCCCTAGAACATGGTCAGTTTTTGAATATGTGCCATGAACCACTGAGAAGAAAGTATATTCCTTTTTATCCCCATTCAGTTTTCTCCAGAGATCTATCATACCTATCCTCTCTAAAATCCTGTTCACCTCCTTAACTTCTTTCTTGTTTATTTTGAGATTGGATTTATCAAGTTCAGATAGGGGGAGATTAAGGTCTCCCACTAGTATAGTTTTGCTATCTATTTCTTCCTCTAATTCCTTTACCTTCATCTCTAGGAATTTGGATGCTACACCACTTGGTGCATATATGTTAAGTAGTGATATTGCTTCATTCTCGATGGTGCCTTTTAACAGGATATAGTTTCCTTCCTTATCTCTTTTAATTAGGTCAATTTTTGCATTTGCTTTATCTGAGATAAGGATTGCTACCCCTGCTTTTTTTACTTTAGCTGAGGCATGATATATTTTACTCCAACCTTTTACCTTTACCTTGTGTGTATCCCTCTGTTTCAAATGTGTTTCTTGTAAACAGCATATTGTAGGATTATGATTTCTAATCCATTCTGCTATCTGTCTCCGTTTTATAGGAGAGTTCATTACATTCACATTTACAGTTATGATTGTTATGTTTCTTTCCCCTCATCCTATTCCTGCCCCTGTTAATGTTCGTATTTTCCCTCCCTTCTCCCTTCCCCCCCTTAATAGTTTTCCTTTTGACCACCGCCTCCCTCAGTGTTCCCTTTTCGGCCCCCCTCCCTTTTTCTCCCCTTTTCCTCTTACTACTTCCCTCCCTACAAACCACTCCCACCCCCCTTTTGTAACCCTTTCCCCCTCCTACTACCTGTAGGATATTGTTATACTTAATGAGGTATGCTATTTTTTCTTCGCATCAAGAATGACAGGAACAGATCTCATGCGAAGCTCCTCTCCCTCCCCTCTTTCCCTCTAAAATGATGTGTGTTCTCCTTGTTTACCTTTCTAAGTCACTGTTGCTTCTCGTAATTGGAGGTTGAATTTTCCATTGAGTTCTGGCTTTTTTATTAAGAAGGTCTGGAACTCTGTTATATCATTGAATGACCATCTCTTTGCCTGGAAGAATATGCTCAGTCTCGCTGGGTATGTGATCCTTGGTTGTAATCCGAGCTGTTTTGCCTTCCTGAAAATAGTATTCCACTGCCTCCGATCTTTCAGTGTGGAGGCTGACAAATCCTGTGCAATCCTCACTGTGGACCCTCAATATTTGAATTGTTTCTTTCTGGCTGCTTGAAGTATTTTCTCTTTTATCTGGTAGTTCTGGAGTTTGGCCACAACATTTCGAGGATTTTTCAGTTTGGGATCTCTTACAGCAGGTGTCCGGTGGATTCTGTCGATTTCTATTTTCCCCTCAGGTTCTAGTATCTCAGGGCAGTTTTCCTTAACAAGCTCTTGGAGAATGTTGTCCAGGCTCATTTTTTCATCATAATTTTCTGGTAGGCCTATGATTCTCAGATTATCTCTCCTGGATCTGTTTTCCAGGTCAGTTACTTTTTCTTTGAGGTATTTTACCTCTTTTTCTAATTTTTCATTTTTGTTGTTTTGCTTGGCTAATTCTTGGTTCCTCATAGAGTTATTTGTTTCCATTTGTTTAATTCTGGTTTTTAGCAAATCATTTTCCTTGGTTAATTTTTGAAGCTCCTTTTCCATATCATACACTTTTCTTTTTAGAGAGATGTTTTCCTCATTATAATGTTTTTTGAATTCTGCTATTTTCGTTTTGAGAGAATGATTCATTTTGTCTTCTATCTCTCTCATTTTGCTTTCAAAGTTCCTTTTGATCTCATCTAGGAGAGCCTTCTGTGCATGGGATCCATTCCCTGTTTAAGTCTCAGCTATGGGTGTGGAGTCCACATTGTCTCCCTCTGAGGTTGGTTCCTCCCTCTGAGGATAGTAGGACTCCAGAGTCTTTGTCTTTGTAGTCTGCTTTCTACCCATTTTGAGGCAGTGTCCTAGCCACGCCCTTCCTCTAGGATCCCAAGCCTTTACTGTAGAGGGTTTTGCCCTGGGGCAAGAGTTACTATATTTTCAGGGTCAGAGGGGGGATTTGGAGCAAGTGGGGTTCACTGTGTCATCCTTGTCTTTGGAGGTCCTGAAAGGGGCTTTTTTTTTTTTTAAAGATTTCTGGGCTGTGAAGTGGTAGCCCCAGGAGTGTTTGCTGTCCAGTATAGGGGCCCCTGTATTTGCTTCTTACCTTGCTCTTTCCAGTCCCAGCCCTTTGGTGATAGGCCTGGTAGTGGACCTTGTGGTTGGTGGGAAGACTTGCCCTCCGAGTTGATCAGGCCCCTTCCAGGCCTGCATCCGCCAGCCGCGCCACGCCTTCCCGCCTCTTCTTTCTAATATGGGCTAAAATTAGAAACCTTTCAGTTACAGCTCTTGTCTTTATTGTCTAAAATCAAATCAACAGAAACTAACATGGATTCATCAACAACAGATTTTGCCGCATTAACTTTATGATTCATTTATATATTAGTAGGCAATGGATTACAGAAATGCTATAGATATAGTTTACCTAGATTTCAATCTAAACATTTCACAGTGACTCTTATGCAATCCTTGTGGATAAGAAGACATATAGACTAAAATGATAGTACAGATAGATGGATTTAGAATTAGTGGAATGACTCGACTCAAAGAGTAAGTGATAAGGAGAAAGAATAAGCATTTATATTTCTGTATAGCTCCTACTTTGTGCCAAACACTGTATTAAGCACTTTACAAATATCATCTCACTTGATCTTCTCAACAACCTTTAAAGTAGGTGCTATTATTATTCCCATTTTACAGTTTAGAAAACTGATGTAAACAGATTAAGTGATCACATAACTAGAAAGTGTCTGAGGTGAGATTTGAGCAAAGGTATTCCTGGCTCTGGGTTCAGCACTGTATCTGCTATTTATTACATTCCTGACACTGTGCTAAACTTTGCAGATAGAAGTACAAACCAGACAGTCCCTGCCCTCAAGGAGCTCACATTCTAAGGGAGTAAGGGGAAGACAACTCATAAAAGAAGGGCACATTTTGGAAACAATCAGGAATTGACATACAAACTTATTCAGGGACCTATGGAACAGAATCCAGGTTCCAGAGAGAGGGAGTTGAGGAACAAGCCTGGAGAGGAGGCCGCCTAGTCTGGAAACAGAACCATTAACTTATCTAGGGAGGGTCCAAGGTCTCTTTTCCTTGGTACTTTGTTGTTCAAAATTAACAGGGAATACATGTAATGTTCTGCTCTTTCCATTTACAAAGCATTTGAGAGTGGTGTTGATAGAATATGATTTGAGTGATCTGAGACTTTTATTAGGCCATAAGCTTCTTATTCATAAACATAAGTGGTATACAGCATTGAAAAAACTAGTGTGATTTTAGTGTTAGAGTTAGTATCAAGAACAAAGGAGGCAGTAGTTTCACCTTGTTCTTCCTTAGCTCACATGTGATTCAGGTCTGAAAAGGCAGCCAATGAGAAGACATGGGATGTTCCAGAAGATGATGCCATACAAAGGAAGTGGGGATATATAGCTTTGTAGCATGAAGAAGGCTTAGAAGGAACTTGATTGCTGTCTTTAAATATTTGAAGACTTGTCAGGTGGAAACAAGGAGATTAGACTTGTTTTGCTACAGACTCATGAGACAAAATAAGAAGTAATGAATAGAAATTGGGGAGAGAATTTCACCTTTAAATACCATGAAAAACTTCCTAAAGATGGGAGCTATCTTAAGAATGGAATGGGCTGCCTCATGAAGGTAGTAATTTGACCACCCTCACCCTCCCACCCCAACTCTTTTCCATCCCCTACCCCGGTTAGAAAGTTTCAAGCAGAGACATGTCAAGATTTTCAGAGGAGGTTGCTATACTGGTATAGACTGGATTTGATGACTTCTTGGTTACCATCTAACTCAGAATTTGTGATTCTCTGAAATACTTAACAAAAATTAGTCCTTAAGTCTCGACGTTTGGTCCTCAAGGGAAATCTAATTTATGCCTCTTCAGCTCTCTTGAAACCTTTCAAATTCACAGGTTATGAGACAAGATTAATTTTTGTGGCTTCAAGATATGTGTGGTAAAGTAGAAAGTGAACTTGGAAGAAAGGCTGCACTGTGTAGAAAGCCATCTTGGAAGTTAGAAAGTTCTGGGTTCAAGTTTTACCCATGACATATCCTTTTACTGGCTATGGAGACCCTATTAGGCAGGTCTTCTAACCTCTTGGTGCTCCAGGCAACTCTAAATCTCAAAGTTGCACAATAGTTGCTAGGCTTCATTGGTAGAGGGAATATTCCACACCCATGTAATCTCAGGTCTAGTTCCAAATAAAAAATAAGTAAATATTTGGACTGAAAGTCAAGAGACTTGGGTCTAGTCCTAATTCATCAGCTCTTTGACCTTGAGTTAAGATATTTTTCCTCTCTGGAAGTCTTTTTGTGTGTTTTGAAATGAGAGCTCTATATGACCCTTTCGTTTCTGAAATGGCATATTTCTACAATGTTCACTCAAAATACCATGTTCATTGGGCTGGTTATTTGAATAAAAACTTTCCCCAGCCTTATGATATAATTAAAAATTGATTGATTCTAACAGAACACTTTATCTGGTCATTCTTACCCTTCATACCCTCTAATTGCCCCTATGAACATTTATTTCTAAAAAATGCCTATTACTACACTCAAAGGTAGATAACATTTCTATATATCTCTCAGGATTCCTTCTCCCCAACCCATGCCATCTAATCTGTGTGTGAGATAGATGACATTCCACATTACCTTTTGTTTTTCCATTTATAAACCATGCCAAAATTTTATTGGACATGTTTTTAACAGGTATCCACTTAAAATAATATTATGAAAAAGGTAAGTTACTGTCTTTGAATGCAATAATAATTATAGGGTCCCTTTTTTTGTTAGGTACCTCAAGCTTTAGACTTAAAACTTTATTAGATACCACAATTAAGAAAACATAATATTTTGGTGTGAAGTCTTTGTCAACTTTAAAGTGTTACCACTATGGCTCAAAAGTCCTAATTGTGTTTAGTTTTATAATTTTAAATGTTTTCACGTTGTATTTGTTCTTCACTATTGTTCTTCTAATATTGCCTCTGGACAGAAGCAGTGAAATTGTGAAGAAAGAAGAAATAATAGCAAGAAGACATGTATGTTTGAAAAGGACTGCTCATTTTTTATATTGTAATTTAAGCATTTCATGTTTGTTTTCTCTCACTAACTAGAGTGTAAGCTCCTTGAGAGCAGAGACTAAGTTACATGCTACTTTTCCTGTAGTGTTGTGTGTATATTCGTATATGTATGCATATGCATATATACATATACACACATAATATATAGTAGGTTCTGGTTATGTATTTTTAATGGATTTGAAATGAATTTAATTGATATGACCCTAATTTATGAATGTGCTAATTGTTTTTTCTCATTTACTCAAGTTCTCTTTAGCTGTGAAATACAGAATCAAATGGCCAGGTAAAACTTGGGATTTTGATATGGGTTAGTCATTTAACATATTTCCATTTATTTAATCTGTTTTTTTATATTTTAGACTGTTCTTGATGGCTATTAAATTTACCCCAAAAATTGTACTATTGGAATTTGCACAAAACTTTCATAACCTATCCTTGAGTTATATGGCATTAGAGATTGAAATCTTGTATTTATGTGAATTTATTATACTAGCTATAGTAGCAGAAATGCCCAATTGTTTTTTGCATGTGTATCTAATTAATGTTAATTTTACAATGTTAATCCTTCCGAACTATAATAAATTTGATTCCCCCATAGACTAAATAGCTTCACTATTTATTAATAGTAGATTGCATGAGTAATCTACATTAGTCGTCTTGAAAATTTGTACCTTAAGTCACAGACAGGACTATAGACGAGCATGAGAAATGTATTCTGTAGTGATGCTAAATCATCACCATCATCATTAAGTCATCTTTTAATGTGTTAATTAATGTGAAAAATGATTCATACTTAAAACTGTAGAACCAGCTGATAACAGTTGGTTCTTTAGATGTATGTAATACAGTTTTTAAAAAACTTTAGCTTAACAAGGGTTAGCTTCTTTGCAGTCTTTATCAGATTCATGATGACCTTGTCCCAAAACATGTCAGTTATATTCCATTCTATTCCATTTGAATAGGTCATTCAGCATTACTAGATCATAAAACTACCAAGTACTAGTAGTGATACTATGCCAACAGGTTATCATTATTTCTTAAATTGGTGGGTTTTTGTTTGGTAAAAATGGCAGGAAATCACTTGGGTTGCTGGCCCTCAGTAATGCTTTATGCTACTGGAGACCAGTGAGACCTTCTCATAGAACCTCCAGGTGTGCTGGTTTAGCTCAGCCGATGGCCATTTCACCCCTCCACCCTGCTTCCCGGAAGGGATCTTTGGTAGCAGGAGGAGTGCTAGGCTTCCTGGTACAGCAGTTTTCCACCGCTCTAACCTGGGCCAAGTATCACTGGCCCAGCCACTCTAGGACAGCACGTTGCCGGCATCAGATACAGTTTTATTTACTTTGTTGCAGGGATGCAGCTTGAAAGCATATATATATATATATATATGTATGTATGTATATATATGTATGTTACTTGTCTGCCATTTCTGACTTTTCTGACTTCAAAGATTTGTGGCTTCTTTGGTGTAGGCATTCCCTTCACCAATACTGATTGCAACGCTTTCAGGCCTCTGAATGGTCTTTATGAGTTGCTGTGGCCAATAAAATTCATCACCTGGTGGCCAACCTCATGGTGATGAACATTTTTGAACTTAGAATGTTCCTTGGCCAACAAATACACAGTCTGTTGCCAGTACTGTGAGCCTTTCCAGCTTGGCAGGATATGTGCCATAGCTTGTGCTCAACTGGCAAAGCTTTTTAGAACCCTGAGTCACCTTCATGCCATGGTTGAGGCATTGGAGAAGGACTTTTGTGGATAACATTGCTACCATCCAATCAGGAGAAATTCTTCATCTGTACAGAATTTTTTCACTTAAAAAAAAAATAAAAAATGGACCGGACCCTAAAAGATAACTATATAGACATATCCCCTTATTTTAACAGTGAGGGAATCTGAGGCTCAGGTAATGACTTGCCAAAATTTGTGACAGAGACTAGGTCTAGGACTCCTGATGTTCTATCTATTATCCATGGTTGGGGTTTTTTTTACTACCAAAAATCAAAACATTAAATATTCCTTTAAAAAGACCAGTTTAGCAGTCTTCCCTGCAAATGTCAAGTTTGAGTTACATGTCTAGCACCTTGGACATAATAGGCCCTTATTTCATAAATGTTTGTTAAAATGAGAGTCCCTTCGTTCTGAATGAAGTCATTGGTTTTTATCCTGTTTCCTTTGTATAGTGTCAAGTATTAAATCTTTAAATGCTGAGGCCCCTATGTTGCTATGAAAACACCACTACAATCCTAAAAAATATTTTGCCATATTGTCTTTACATGTCTAAAGTACCCCAAATTGAAGAAAATAACTATCTGTAAAATGGAGCAGTTTAAATTATCATGGATTTATAGGTTATGACCTCTAAATTACCGTATTTCAAAAATGCTGTGTGAATATCATGATTAATAAAATGCTATATTATTTCTCCTCAGGCTCTTATACCCTTGCCCTCCCTTCACCCACTCTCCCTATTCTGCTTATTTTTTTTTCCCTACTTGCAAGGATGAACAAGATTTTGTATACTATGATATTGAAAACATAATCATTCCCCTGCTGACTTATACTGACATAAAGCATATGTGTTTGTTTCCAACCCCTAACTTTGAAATTCTGATTTTTTTATACAGATGTGGAATTGCAGGAAGTTCTCAAAAGGAGTCTGGAAGAAGTGTAATTGAAGAGTCTTCTGCACAATAACAGCTATCATTGAAGGTGCTCACAATAGTAGAATCTTGAGTTCTACTTGAGTCAGAAACCATAATAGCAAAGATATATTTGAAAACATGCTTATGCATTTACTTGTTAGACTTGAAAGCTAATGTCGTTTATTTTGTTCTTGTACTAATGTGGATTTATAAAATGTACAGAAGGAAGAAAATAAATGTTTAATATAAATCTCAATTGCCATGTTCTAATACAGTTGCTATAATCTCTCAATTAGCCATAGGACTGTATATAGTTAAAGTAAGCTCTTCTCTATGGTTTTGTATTCTCCTTAATCTTTTTTGACTTTTAATCATTGATCTTATTTTGGCCCTTTGTTTTTTACAGACATAAGCCTACTCCATTCTAATTTTCCTAAAGCCCGTGTAGGATTGAGAGTACGATCTCTATCTTTCTGATGTCTTTTTAAAATGTTCTTAATAGTTGGAGAGATAATAAAATCATTTTATTTGCTTTGTCCCTTGTGTTGCACATAAATTTACATCCATGTCTCCAAATAACTCATTGTTGATAGAAAAGGCAACTTTATTTTTTCTAAGGAAATGATTTAAAGGGTCCTTTTTTTTTTCATTTATTTTACATAGAATGCTGTATACATTTATGCTCTTCTATTTAAAAGGGGTATTATAAAAATATTTGAGTAGAATTAAATTCTAAATCGGTTTGTGTCCTGATTTTATAAATGTTATTTCCTAGAAAAAGCCTGTTTTTCAACAAAAGTTCCCATTAAAAAGCTTTTTCTGCAATATTCCATATGATCCTGGGTTGAGATTTAAATACAAGCCTTCCTCATTGTAGGTTAATTAACAGAAGCAGCTTTCAATATTCTCTCTATAATAGTCATTTAATTTTTAAAGTTCCAAGACCCTTCTGTGCATATTGGAAATACAATGGAAGAATTTGCTGTTGGCATTTTTTACATGGCTAACAAAATTTGACTAATAATGGAACAAAACTCTATGCTTTTTTAATATTAGTATCCTTAAAAAAACATAAAGTTGTTTCTACAAATGTAGTGATCTAAAATGAGAAAAGAGACACATACACAAGAAATTAAATGTAGAAAAATGCAAGAGATGTTATATGATCTTATATAAGTGCTATATTAGTGGTGTAAATTTTAAAAAGCCATGAATTCAGAGGAGGGAGAGATTGTTATGAGTGGGCCTTGTCATGGAGAATGATAATTGAGGTGAACCTTAAGTATGGGTATGAATTGCCTTGATAGGAAGGGGAGATTATTGGAAAGGACTACACATGGAGAGCTGTGCAACCAAAGGTATAGAGGGAGAAATGACATGCCCTTGTAGTGATATCCATCTATCTGCATGTCATAAGTTCCACACACAGAGATTAAAGTTTAAGAGGAAGTTATATTTAGCCTTCTATATAGCATGATCACTGAAAGATTATTTTGATGGAGAAGAAAGTCATTTTCTCAAGTCTCTTATTTTAGATATTTGTTGATGGGAGTTATTTTTTTCTTCCACTTTAACAGATAATTGTCTCTTGATCAATCTACTGCTTCCTCACTAAAATTCGTGTTTTAAATTATTTCACATGAAGTATCATAGGGATTGAATTCACCTGGTTGCAAGGATAGGGTTCTATAGCTAACCCTAGGAATGAAGGAGCTTCTTCCTGTGGTGGAACCCCCCAACCCTCTACCATAACTAAAAGATTTGTCATTTATTAGGTCAGTTAGCTGCCAGCTTTCTTTTCATTCATTCATTCATTCATTGCTTGCTAATTCACATATGTCATCCATTGATTATTATGTTCAGTGGCACTGAACATGGTTTTAAAACCTAGGTATAAGTGGTTACTCCATCATTAAGCTGTAGCCCTCATGTCAGAAGGTGTATTTTTAACCTTTATGTTGTGACTTAATATAGTGGATGTCATTTAGGACCTAATGAAATAGTTCTAGATTTAAGGATTTAATAGTTCCATTCATTGATGTATATATAAAACATTTATCTTCTTGAATTAAAGTTATTGTTTACCTGTGATTTATATATTATAAAGAGGTTTTTACATCTTTGCAAAATAAAGACTTACTAAATTAAGGACTTAGAGTAATATGTGGAAGTTAAAAAGCAAGGAAACCAGCTCATACTATAATTTTAATAGTAGAAAAATGCTAGGGGATGACAAGGGAAAGAAGAATTACACTTTAGAAAACTTAAAAACACAGATGAGGGATGAACCTGTTGCTCCCATTCCCTAAATCAGCTCATCCCTACAGCCAGTGTCCTCAGCCTAGTCCAACCTTTTGTTCCAACCTTAGGCCATCACTGATCCTTAGACCATTAAATTATAGCAAATTGAGAATGGGACTAAAAAATAGGGGAGTACATTGAAGTTTAGCTCACTGAGCACATTGGGAAAAGCAGCCTTTCCACATTGAATTGCCCTAGGAAGTTAAGGGTAGGGTAAGTGATGAAATGGCAAGGGAGGGATCAGCAATAAAACCTGCAGAAATTGCTGCAACCTTCTTTGTTCAGAAGTGACACTACTAGTGGTCCTCTTTGCTCCTACAGAAGTGACACAGCTTAAATTGTCAGTGATCTTAGCCTCTGTGCAAAACTTATTTTAAATTGGAAAAGAGAATAAAAGTAAATTCATCAGAGTAAGAACAAGAGAAAATAAAGCATCTAAAGGATGAACAAAGGGAAACAAATACAATTTTACTGTTTGAAAGAACCAAAGGAAAAAATACAGATAGAAATGCTAAAACCATGCTGGAAGTGAAGCAAGTATGAATAAATAGGGTAATATCAAATTCAAAGAAGAATATGAAACAATGTGAAGCAACACCATAGAATAAAGCCTTCAGTGGGAAGCAGCAAAACCCCACTAAATTACTAAAAAAAAAAAAAACCAAAAGAATGGAAATAAAATTGAGTAATTTGTTAATACAACTTAAAGGGGCCTTTGTAGGCAAAATAAACTTCTAAAAACATCAAGAATTTTAAACCTTTAATCATGATTGTAAATTTCATTGACAACAGAACATAAATATTTAAAGAACTAAATGAGAAAAGTTTCCTGGAGTGCACAAAACAGGCAACAGTTCACAAGTGGAATTAAAAGATTCATCACAGCACAGAAAAATTGAAAATAGAGTTCAATTTATATAATTAGCAAACTTCAAGATTGCAAAAGCCTATTAAAAACAATTAGATCACGGTGGGTAGGTGGTCTTGGAGTCAGGAGGACCTGAATTCAAATCTGGCCTCAGACACTTGACACAATAGCTGTGTGACTTTGGGCAAGTCACTTAACCCCAATTGCCCCCCAAAAAACAATTAGATTGTAATGTTTTAGCTATAACAGGAAATACGACAGTTGGACAAAAATAGACAGCAAATATGAAACTGCCCACTCCGCTTACAAACTTTTGAACATATTACGTGGAAATCAACAAACTCACAACTGTAAAGAACGTCGTAAGCAGGGCTGTCATTCATGGTGCAACTGATAAAATTTCAATAACAGTATTTGTTTATACTTAAATTTGTTATCACTTAGTTCACAAAATATCTAATTTCCATTTTAGATTAATGTATCAGTAATGAAATAAAATTCCACTCATATCAGAAAGCAAGGTATACAGTACTATATAATGGTTAAAAGAATACTAGTGGGGGCAGCTAGGTAATGCAGTGAATAGAGCACTGGCCCTGGAGTCAGGAGGACCTGAGTTCAAATCCAGCCTGAGACACATGACACATTTACTAGATGTGTGACCTTGGGCAAGTCACAACCCCAATTGCCCTACTCTCCCCCCTCCAAAAAAAAGGCAAGCCCCAAAAAAAATATATACCAGTAAATGAATATTAAAACAATTTTGAATTTACATGTGCTAAACAATTTGGTGATTAGGTTCATAAAACACAAACACAGTAGTAGGGAATTCCATTAGTCCATTATCAGTCAGGTGAAAGGCATTAAGCACCTACTATATGCTGGGTTATGCTAAGCACTGGAGGTCCTTGCTGTCATGGAACTCACTTGGAGACAGCATGAAAACAACTATGTACAAGTAAGGTATAGGATAAGTTGGAGATATTTATCCTATACATATCTTATTTTTACTTTTTGTTTTTTACTAAGTAGAAGGTACAGTATTAGGATTAAGGGGGATACAAAAAGGCTTCTCTTTGAAGATGGGATTTTAAATGGGACTTGAAGGAAGCCAACAGAGATGAGGAGGAAGAATCATCAGTGTGTGGGAAATAGTGAAAACACCCTGAATCTGAAGATCATATTTTAGGAATAACCAGGAGACCAGTGTCACTTGCTCTCAAGAGTACTTGTGTGAAGGGAGAAGTAAGCAAGATTTGGAAAGGAAGAGGGATGGTGGGTTGTGAAGTGCTTTGAAAGCCAAAAGGGACTTTACATTTGATCCTTTAGGTCAGGGGTGGGAAACCTGTGGCCTCAAGGCCACATGTGGCCTTCTAGTTCTTGGATGCAGCCTTTTGATGAGTGCAAGTTTTATGGAACAAATCTTTTTATTATGGGGATTTGTTTTGTGAAGTCTACATTCAGGCAAAGGGCCACACTTGAGGATCTAGAAGGCCACAAGTTCCCCACCCCTGCTTTAGGTGATAGAAAACAACTGCAGTTCAGAGTATGAAAGAAAGCGTGTGTGTGTGTGTGTGTGTATCAAGTAGGTAGTTTGGAAAGATTAATTTGACAGGTGAGTGGAGTATGGTCTAGAATGGGAGGAGGCTTGAGGAAGGGAGATCCACCAGTATTATTTAAGCTTATTACTACTTATAGTTAATCACAATTTAGTAAGTCTGGCACAAATAAAATAATAATGTTTAATTCAAACCAGAAAACACTTAAGAGATAGACAAGGGTACTATACAATATAATGGCAAAAGAAACACTAGTGAATATTAAAACTTTTAAATATGTAAGGACTAATTCATTGGTTAGGTTCACAGAGAAAAAACTCCATAGTACAGAACTCTAGTAATTATCAGACTGCTGAATCCACTGTAAAGGTATCAGGAAGAAATCAGATATAAACTTTATGAAATAAGCTGGAAATAAAGATACAGAGGCAAGATGACAGAAGCAAGGTATATATTCTTTTCAGGTGAACACTACTCAGAAAGTTTATCCCATATTTGGTCATAAAGAGGGCCTTCATTTTTTCTTTTCTTTTTTTAATTGAAATACATATAGTATGTAAACAAACAAAAAGAATGGGAATAACAGTAACAAGGTCCATTACTGAATATTGTAATAGTATTGTAGGACTCATATTTTAAACTCAAGAAGAACATAATTGTATTCCAAAAGAGCTATGTTTGCAAGTCTGAAATATGAATAATTTTAACTGCCATGTTAATTCAGAAGCCTGTTTATTTCCTATGCTTTGCTTTGATATGTAATAAATCAGTAAACATGCTGTACCACTACTATAACAATAGTTGCCTGTAAAATTAGACCTCTGATGCTAGGTTTTAGCTTCATTCCCTTAAAGGTCATCTATTATCAATAAATGTAATTGTCTGAGGAAACTAAAAATCCTAGCTGTCTTAAGCTGCCACTGCTAGCCAGTGTTGGGTCTTTGACAGCCTTTAGAAATACTCCAGCAAGAATGACAATAAACTTCGAATGAGAGTCTCCAATTGTTTTTTTGGCAAGCCAAAGAAAGACTTCTTAAAGTTGTTTCTTTGGGCTGAAATGTTACAATACTGGAGATATTTCTTCTGGAATACAATTGATTTGGCCTTGACTTTTTTGCCCTTAATATCACTTTGTTGTCACACAGCACTAACAAGAATATTTTCACATAGTATTAGTACCAGATCTCTACTAGTTGGCCACATCCACATAATTCTCAATGTTACATTAAATGTAATTGTATGCTGAACTTGAATATAAAAACCATTTCTCTGATCACCAAATTTCTGTTAACCAGCCGAATCCTATACATGGAATTAAAAAAACCTTTATTTGTATGGAACACACAGGGACAGACATCAATACCCAAGGTATATACATCTCAGAATCACCAGTCAGGTGATGTTTTACAAATGTGTGTTTTCCAGTATCTATCGTGAACTAGTAAAAAGTTTTAACTAAACTTCGCATTTTCCTTGGGTGGCCATTGTGATTGTTCATTCAGAAGCATCACTATCCCTGAATGAATGATGGCCATGCTAAGCTTTATTTTTTCAAATTTGATTTTCCGTTCCAAATACTCTCCCTTCTCCCTCCCCTGCCCATTGAGAAATCAAGAAAAATAAGTAACATTAAAAATATGTATAGTTGGGGCGGCCAGGTGGCTCAGCGAGTAAGAGCACCAGCTCCAGTGTCGGGATGACCTGGGGATCGAATCCGGGCCCAGATACTTAGCATCACACCCAGAAATAACTGGCCATGTAACCTTGAGCAAGTTACTTAACCCCGATTGCTTTAAAAAAAAAATGTATTGTCATGCAAAAAAAAAATTCTGTGTTAGCCATGTCCAAAAAGAAGGAAGGAAAATGTGCTTCAATCTGCACTTTGGGTCTCTTCTCTAGCTAGAGGTGGATAAAAAGTTTCATCATGAATCTGGAATTGTGGTTGGTCAATGTGTTGATCATAGCCTTTCAGAATTTATTATTTTTATAAGATTACTATTGTATAAATTGTCATGTTACATAATTTAATGTCTTCCCAGGTTTTTCTGAAACCGCCCCCTTCCTTATTTCTTACAGCGATATATTATTCCAACACATTCATATACCGTAACTTGTTTAGCCAGTCGCCCATTGATGTGGGTATATCCTCACTTTGCAGTTCTCTGCCACAACAAAAAGAGCTACTATAAATATTTTTCTTTGTATGGGTCTTTTTCCTCTCTTGGATTTCTTGAGGTATAGAACTTGTTACAGTATCACTGAGTCAAAGCACAGGGTATTGGTGTAGTTTAATAGCTATTTGGACAGTTCCAAATTGCTTTCCAGACTATTTGGGTCTGTTCACCACTCCACCATGTGAGATGCTACACCCATAGTTTTAATTTTAATTTCTCTAATAGTGATTTAGAGCGTTCTTTTCATATATGGCTATTGACAGCTTGGATTTCTTCCTCTAAAAACTGCCTCTTCATATTCTATAACCATTTTCCAATTGGGGAATGTCTTTTTCTTTTTTATAAATTTGATTCTTTTCCCTTAATATTTTAGAAATTATACCTTTATCAGAGAAACTTGCTGCAAAGATTTGTTTTCACAGTGTCCTATTTCTTTTCTAATTTTGGCTGCATTGGTGTTTATGCAAAATCTTTTCAAATTTTGTTTAATCCTTTTATAAGTTCTAAAAGGAAGATATTTTACATAATATTTTCTGACATAATTAGAAATAAATACCAATAGCATCAATTGAACATGTCTGAATTTTAAAAATATTAAATATTAGTCATCCATGTAAAAACATTAGAAAATGAAAAACATCCAAAAGAGCAGAAAGTAACTACCTCAAAATAGAGTAGAAAATATTTTTTAAAAAACTAAGAATGACAGGTGGCTAGGTGGCACAGTGAGTAGAGCACCAGCTGGAGTCAGGAGGAACTGGGTTTGGATCCAGCCTCAGACACTTGACACAAAAATAAACTAGCAGTGTGATCTTGGGCAAGTCACTTAACCCCAATTGCCCTACTCTCCACCCTCCAAAAAGCAAAAAATTAAAAAAAAACTAAGAATGAAAGAACTTTCTTCTAAAAGACCAATAAAACTGATTTTTAAATTTGCCAACCTCAAAAAAAATTGTCAACACCTGAGCGCTAAATAAGACAAAAATGCAAAACATGAATATTGGTTAATGTGGATAGTGGTAAGCTGATAAAGGAGTGAAATGTGTGATAATCTGCAAAAATATGAATTTTTAAAGCTGTCAATAAGTAACTGGAACAGACCAATTACAGAGAATGAAATAAAATTGACTAACAGTCTAAACTACTCCAAAAAGAACTCTGGTCCAAACTGGATTACATGTTAATTTTTCCAACTATAAGAACAAATAATATTACATAGATTATTCAGAAATGATAGAGAAAGATAAAAAAAACTCAGATATCATTCCTCTTCTGAGACAAATGTGAGTTTGTTGTTTAAAATCTAATGGAGCAGTTGAAAATAAAGGTGTAGACCAGTTTCTTTAATCAACTCATGCAAAAATACAAGAATAATATTAACTATCAGAATATAACAATACATTTTAAAAGTTTTGTGGCCAAGCAGAAGGCAACCTTATGTAATGGAAAGAACACAAATTTAGATTCAAAAGTCTTAGGTTCTTGTCCTTGCTGAAATAGCTATGTGACCCTAGGGAAACTTATTAAAGTTTCTTTTCATTAAAATGATGGAGTTGGACTAGCTTTCTAAGATTCTCAGTATGCAAGAATGATTTTTAAAATATAAACAAGTGTGTGTAGTATCGTTGAAAGTCAAATTTTCTATTCAGCTCTGGTCTTTTCATCATGAATGCTTGAAAATCCTCTATTTCATTAAATATGCACTCTTCCCCCTAAAGGGTTATATTCAATTTTGCTGCACAGGTTATTGGTTATAATCCTAGCTCCTTTGCCTCCTGGAATGTCATAGTACAAGCCTTCTGATTCTTTAACGTGAAAGCTTCTAAATCTTGTGTAATCCTTACTGTGGCTCCATGATATTTGAATTGTTTCTTTCTGGCTGCTTGCAATATTTTCTTCTTGACCTGGGAGCTCTGGAATTTGGCTATAATTTTCCTGGGAGTTTTCATTTTGGGATCTCTTTCAGGAAATGATCAGTAGATTGTTTCAATTTCTATTTTACCCTCTGGTTCCATGATATCAGGGCAGTTTTCCTTTATGATTTGTTGAACTATAATGTCTAGCCTCTTTTTTTTATCACGACTTTCATATTGTCCACTAATTCTTAAATTATCTCTCCTCCATCTCTTTTTCAGGTCACTTGTTTTTCCAATGAGATATTTCACATATTCTTTTTTTCTTTTTGCTTTTTGGATGGGGAAGGTAGGGCAGTTGGGGGGTTGGGGTTAAGTGACTTGCCCAAGGTCACATGGCTAGCTTTTTTGGTTAAGTGTCTGAGGCCAGAGTTGAACTCAGATCCTCCTGACTCCAGGACTGGTGCTGTATTAACTGCGCCACCTCACCACCCCTTTTTTCTATTTTTTCCACTGTTTTAATTTTGTTTTATTGTTTCTTGGTGTCTCATGGAGTCATTAGCTTCCACTTGCTCAATTCTGACTTTTAAGGAATTATTTTCTTCAGAGAGCTTTTGTATCTCTTTTTCCATTTGACCAATTCCATTTTAAAGGTGTTATTTTCTTCATTATTTTTTTGAGTCTCTTTTACTAAACTGTTACTTCTCTTTTGATAATTTTCTTTCATTATGCTCATTTCTTTTCCTATTTTTTTCCTCTACCACTCTGATTTTTAAAATCCATTTTAAGCTCTTCCAGGAATTCTTGTTGGTCTTGTTTCTAATTCACATTTTTCTTTGAGGCTTGGCTTGTAGCTGCTTTGGCACTGTTGTCTTTTTGGTTTGTATTGTTCTCTTCCCTGTTGCCATAGCTTGTTCTGGTTAATTTTTTGTTTAATCATTTTTCCAGCCTATTTCTTGACTTTTAACTTCATGTTAAAGTTGGGTTCCATCCTGGGGTCTTCTACCCCAGGTACTGTCCCAAGCTTCAGGTCTCTTGTGCTGCTGTTTTCAGAGCTAGCCACCAATGCTAGTACTCTCCCAGGCACTGGGACAGTGACCAGGTTCCCCCATTCTCTTGCAGCCACAATTATAGTGCCTACTTCTTGTCTTGGAATTAAGACGAGGGTGCCTACTCCTCTGTGAGTGAGCACAAAGATTCCTTTTCACACTGGACTCTGTTTCCCTATGGCCACAAATGTGATTCTCCCTTTTGGCCCTGGGACTGACCCAGAACCACATATGGGCAGTGTAACAAAGTTGTGAGCCCAGCACCAGCAAAGGGTCTCCTGCAGTTTCCTTCCGACCAGTTGTGTGATTTCCCCCACTCCATTTAAGGTGCACTGCTGGTGCTTCAGTGTGACCTGAAGTGCTACTTTGATAAAAATCTGGCACCTTTTCCTGATAACAAAATATTTAAAAGAATCAAGCTGAGGTTTTCTTCATCTTAAACCTGCATACTTGAAATCAATATTTTATCTAATGGTAGAGCAGCAGTATTCTGAAGCAAAAATAAATGAAGCAAAGGTGTTTAGTTTGAGTATTTCTATTTGACATATCATTAGAAATGCTAACACTTGATAAGCATTTATTAAGCACTTATTGTGTGCCTAGCACTTTGCTAAGAGCTGGGGATACAAAAAGAGGCAAGAGGTAGTTCCTGCCCTCAAGGAGACGACAAGCAAACAACCATGTACAAACGAGCTATACACAGCCTAAATAGGAAGTGACTCAAATGAAATAATTCCTGTAGAAGATAAGTTTAGTTGGGACTTTAAGGAAGCGAGGAAGTGGAGATGTGGAAGAACATTCCAGCCATGGGAGATAGCCAGAGAAAACTCCCTGAGTAGACAGAGTATCTTACTCAGGGAACAATAAAGAGATCTGTTTCATTGGGTTAAAGAATTCCTAGAGGGGAGTAAGGAATAAGAAGACTAGAGAGATAGGAAGAAGCTTGGTTATGAAGGGCTTTGAATACAAGTCATGAGGATGTTGTATTTGATCCTGGAGGTAATAGGGAGCCATTGAAGTTGATCGAGTCAGGGAAGTGACATGGTCAGATTTGTGTTTTAGGAAAATCACTTGGTGGCTGAATGGAGGATGGATTGGAGTAGGGAGAGACTTGATTCAGGCAAACCCACCAGTAATTTAAATACAATAGAAAAAAATAGATGTCAAAAGAGATTAATGAAAAGGGGTAAAAATATCTGTAAAAGACATGGTAGTGTAAGCTAGAAAATCCAAAGACTTCAACAAAAGAACTAATTGATACAGTATAAATTAAGTCAACAAAGTATGAAACCCATGAAAATTATTTGTACTCATATAGAGTGGAATATAATCAGCTTGAGGGCAGAGATTGATTCATATTTGTCTCGGCATTCCCAGCTTCTGGGGATTGTCTTGTATGTGATAAATGCTTATTAAATGAAAATAATGATCTTTTCAAATTAGCTATATGCTTAATGTAATAATCAATGTTGTGTAGTGGAAAGAGTGATAGATGAAGTCTGTAAAAACAGAGGTTAAATCTTGATTCCAACATTTAACTCTTATGAGCTTCACTTTCTTCATCTGTGCGATGGAAATAAAGCCTATACCTTCATAGGATTGTGAGTTTCAAATGAGGTAATGTACATAAAGTGCCTATGGAGAACCTCAAGCCTCATACAAATGTCAGCTATAGTTAATGCTAATCATAATACCAACAAATTTCTTTAAAGAATTATATAAGGGGGTGGCTAGGTGGCACAGTGAATAGAGCACTGGCCCTGGAGTCAGGAGGTCCTGAGTTCAAATCCGGCCTCAGACACTTAACACAAAAACTAGCCATGTGACCTTGGAGAAGTCACTTAACCCCAATTGCCTTTCAAAAAAAAGCAAAAAAAAAAAAGAATTATATAGGGGATGGGTAGGTGGTGCAGTGAATAGAGCACTAGCCCTGGAGTCAGGAGGACCTGAGTTCAAATCCAGACTCATAACACAACAAAAAAAAACCCCAGCCATGTGACCTTGGGCAAGTCACTTAATCCCAATTGCCCTACCCTCCCCCCTCCAAAAAAAAAAAGAATTGTATAAAAAACAAAAAGAAATTTACATGGAAAAATATCAAAGGGACTGATGAGGGTTGATTTGTTCTTCCAGACTTTAAAATACACAATAGATCAGTTTTATGTGATATATAATATTCAACATATACATGTACAACAACAGCAATGACAACATAATAGCATTTATATAACACCTACTATGTGCCTAGCATTGTGCTAAGTACTTTACAATATTACCTTATTTGATAAACAACAACCCTAGGAAGCAGGTCCTATTACAGATGAGGAAACTGAGCCAAACAGGATCAATGAGATGCCCTCGGTCCTTCCAGCTTGTAAGTGTCTGAGGCCAGATTTGAATTCACATCTTCTCAGCAGTCTTTCCACCGCAACACCTAGCTGTCTGGTTATATAGTGTTAAGCAGAACAGATCAAGGTAACATTAGTTCCCAGAAACATATGGACATATGTTTGTGTGTGCATGTATGTGTATGTATATGTATGTGTATACCCAATAAACATGTATTAAGTGCTTATGACGCGCCAGGCATTGGGCTCTGTCGGGGACACAATAAAAAGAAAGACAATCCCTGCCATCGCTGAGCTTATGATCTAAAGGATGAAGATCACATGTGTGTATATGTACATATATGCACACATATACACATACGTAGGTTGTTGTGTCTGCGTGTGGCGTTTTCTCCAGTATTTCCTAAGGTCTAGGATTTTGTTGGTGTAGTTCTCCTTCCACTGATCTAGATCATAACCCCCTTCTTTGCTTTTGGAAGATCAATGAAACAAAATAGAGATTCCAAAATAGAACCAAGTATATACAAGAGGTTAATATCTGGTAAGTTTCTGTAAAACAAAAACTGAGAAAAGGACTTTTAAATGTTTTTTTTTAAATGTATACACACACATATACAAATGAAGTATATATACATACACACATATGTAAAATAAATTTACCGTACAATTTACCCTAAGTTTCAGCTGGATCGTGGACTTCTTAAATATTAAAAATCACAAAGGAAATATAATACATTTATCTTAATTGTGGAGGGTAGCTACATTTTTATCTATTAAACAAACAGAAGAGATTATTGGGGACCAGATTGATGTACTCAAATTACAAAACAAAAATGCCTCAAAAATTTAATCAGGGAATTGGCACAACAAAAAGAACCATTTCCAAGCAATAAACAGTCAAAAGATAGTAAGCTTCAAAAGAATTATGAACTATAAATGACTTTAAATATCTATAAAAGATACTCCAAATCACTAACACTAAAATAATTAAAACAACTTAGACTTCACCTTGCACCATGCCAATTGACAAAGATGAAAAAAAGATGGAAGCAGTCAATGTTGGAGAGGCTGTAGATAGACTGATATACCATTAGTAGACTTTTGAAATAGTCCAACTGTTCTGGATTTCAATTGGGAGTTATGCAAGAAAAGTGACTGTTCATGGGAAAGTTTGCTCCAAGTCATTAATAATAAGAAAATTCATATCAAAACACTGAGACTTCACATCTAGGAAACCGAAAAAGATGACAAAAGATGGGAATAGTTAATATTGGGGAGATGTGGAAAGACAGGTGCACTAATATACTGTTGGCAGAGCTGTGAATTGGCCCAACTCTTCTGGAAAACAATTTGGAATTATGCTAAGAGAGTGACTAAAATGTCTCTACCAATTGACCTATGGTCCCTACTGCCTGATACTTCCTATCCAAGGAATTGAAAAATCAAAAGTTTCCATATACACCAAAATACAACAGCACATTTTATAATAGTATAACATTGGAAACAAATTAGATACCCCTCAATTGAGGGATTGCTAAACAAATTATATATGAATGTAATGGCATATTACTGTATAACTGGTTGAACAGCTGGACTCATTGGTTACTAATGTTTACAAGTTGACATGGCAGAAGATATTCAGTTGATACTCCCAGGCATCTGTGCTTGACCCTGTCATGTTTGACAATTTTTCTCAATGACTTAGATAAAGAAATAGATGGTACAAATCAAATGTACAGGTGACACAAAGCAGGGAGGGATAGCTAACACAGTGAATGACAGAGTTAGTATTCAAATGGATCTTGACAGGCTAAACATTGGGCCAAATATAATAGGATGAAATTGAAAAGGGATGAAATGTAAAATCTTGCACTTGGATTAAAAAAAACTTTGCAAGTATAATATGGGAGATATATGTTTAAACAACAGTTCTTTCAAAGATGGGGAATTTTAGTAAACGAATGTCAAAGTGAGCAGCAGACCAAAAAACAAAACTAAACTAAACTAATGTGTTATTAAGCTGCACTTAGAGGATCATTATTTTCAGGAATAGGGAGAGGACAGCTCCATTGCACTATGCCTTTATCAGATTTCACCTGGAGTATTGAGTTTAGTTCTGCACCACCATTTAAGGAGGACTGTTATATGCCAAAGAGTGACCAGAAGTAGGCACCAGTACAGTAAAAAGTCTTGAGTCAAAAATAAGAGGTTTGGGGAAGAGATGAGATGGACACAGTAGCTTTTTTTTCAAGTATTTAAAGAGCTATCATATGGAAGAGGGATTGGATTTGTTCTGTTTAGCCCCTGGTAACCAAAACAGGAACAATGGGTAGAAGTTTCAAAGAGACAAAATTCCCCTTGATGTCAGAAAAAAAAAATATTCCTAATAGCAGAGTTTACTTGCTCTGTCTCAAGAGATGCACAGCTCCCCCATCCTTGGAGGTCTTCAATCGGAGGCTGAATGATCACTTGTCAAGTGCATTACAGTGGAGGTTTCTTTTGTATATGAATTGGAGTCAAGCACATGCTGGAGCCAGCTGGCTCATGAAAGCCAATTGTTAAATTTTTAGTATGAGCATTTACACCTCAGAAATCTGAAAACTCTTCAAATCAGGGCTTGATTTATTGTTTTGTTGATTGTCAAGACTTATGAAAGTGATGGAGAAATTGTTAATAATGCAGATTGGACTTTAAAATGTGTCCTCCATACATTTTCTTCTTCAGGTAGGCAGTTGTTAAGTATTTACCAGAACACTCCTAGTTGGACTAGAATAGATAACTGCTAACTACACATGACTACAATAAAGTAAACAGAACACAGCAACAAAAATTAAAACTGAATTATTATGCAATTATAATGATCAAATAGTCCAAAAGAAGAGATATGAAAATTTGCGCAAGCGCACACACACACACACACACACACACACACACACACACACACACACCCTTCTTTCCCTTCTTTGCAAAAATTGGAGGTTAAGGATGTGGAATATCACCTACAGTTGGACTGAAGTGACCTGTTGGTTAATTATGTTGAACTTTTTTTATTCTTTGATAAAAGGGACAGCTCTCTGGGTGGAAAAAAAGAGGGGTATTAGGAGATGAAGGTGATATGAAAATAAAAGTTATCAATAAAAAGTTCATTTTTTGTTTATTTTTTAAAGCAAAGCAACTATACCTTTCACACTCTTTGACCCAGCAATCACATTTTTGGGAATAAACCCTTATAAAATCCAAAGGTAGAAATGAAGTTTTAATATGTAACAAAATATTCAAATTCTTTGCGGTAGCAAAGAGCTAAAAACAAAATGGGTGCTCATTGATTAAGCATGTAAAACAACAACAACCGTAAGCCATGTGAGTACAATGGAAAATTATTGTACAGTAAGAAATGATGACTGAGAAATTCAGAGAAAAGTGGGGAAATTTGTAGGAACTGAAACAGAACAAAATATGCAGAACCTACAAAAATGCAAATCAACAAATAATTAAAAGAAAGTCAAACTTTGAGCAACAGAAAAGCCATTGAAGGTCCCAGAGAAGATATAGTGAAATATACATCTTCACTGTGGAGAAATAGGGGACCACTAGAAAAGAACAGAATATATGATGCCAGAAAGGAGTCTCTATAAGAGGTTTTTGATTATTTTTCTTTTACACAAGGGAAGGTTCGATATAGAAGGAGTATGAGAAATGGCTAATGTAATGGCAAAAGCCATCAGTAAAATGTATATTAAAATATAGGAATGAAATAAAAATAATAGATTGAGGAAAATAATCATGGTCAACATAACAGATTAAAAACAATACCTAAATTTCATAACATGGACAAAACTATTAAAGGTCAACATCCAATATCCAGTGAATAATCAATGGGAGTAGACAATTTTTAGGAGGAAATACAAATGGTAAATAATCACTTAATGCTTAGCCTCACTAATAAAAAAATGCATTCAAACAATTTTGAGGTACCCCCCAATCTCAAACTGACAAAGTAACAATACAATACTGGTTCAACTGTATAGAGAAATATATTCATACCTTACTGATGGAATTCCAAATTGTTGATACTTCTATCTCTTGAAGAGTAATCTAGCATTACACTATGGGAGTTGTTTTAAAAAAATCATTCTTATTTAATATTCTCTTTATTGGGAAAATAGAATATTATCAAAAAGAAAAGTGAGCTGTTAGTTAAAAAATATTTATTGTAGCACTATTTATAACTGAAAACTGGCAAAAATCTAAATGTCAAACAAAGGGGAAATGATTTAACAAATGGGTATGTCAATATAAGATAATATCGTGAAGCAATTAAAATGAGTACGTTTGAAGAATCAAATATGGAAAAATAAGATAATGTGGAGGTTAAAAACAGTATATACACTTAGATTATATGTAACCAAAAAAAGTATAAAGAGAAATAGGAAGGGATAGGAATAAGGGGGAATAAGAAGGAAAAGAAATAGGCATTTATATGGTGCTTATGGTGTCTCAAACATTGTGCTAAGCACTTTTACAAATAACTCATTTGATCTTCACAATAGTACTCCAAAGCAGGTACTATTATTATCCCCATTTTACAGCAAAGAAAACTGAAGCAAACTGAGTAAGTGACTTGCTCAGGGTTGTATAGTTAGTAATTATCTGAAGCTGGATTTCCATTCAGATCCATTCTGACTCCAGGCCAGAGCTCCCCATTCACTGGACCACCAGCTGCTTCCAAAAGGCATACATGGATTAGCCAAACTGGAAGGGCCACAGATACAAATTGGTGTGGACATTTTGTTTCTTGAAAGGCATTTTTTTTTAGCATAGTTATAAAACTATGTTTTAATTGATTCTGTTGATATTTAAGGTTAAGTTCATAATAAATAAGGGAAAAAAGTGAAGGGACTATACGCAAAGCTAGTGTAAAGGCTGTCTGAATTTTGTTGAGACAACATGACATTGTTGAATATTCAAAACAAGTCACAAAGTATCTCCATTAAACTGTTAGCTATTGCACTCATTCATATTTTCTTATTAGAAAGAATTAGTAATTAAAATTACTTCAATGAGAATGAATGGAACTGAAGCAGATTCTCAGTATGGAGGTTTGCAAAACCAGGGAATAAAGTAACCTTACTGAGTTTCTCATATTTCCTCCCTCTTTTCACTCCCACCCTTTTCAGTGCCCCAGTCAATCATTCCTGATATTTTGGCACCATTGCTCACCTCTGGGAATTAGAGAACAGAATAATTTCCAGTGGCAAGTAAGTTGCAATCAAGTCTGTAGCATTTATTAAGGGCTTACAACCTTCTAGTCAGGGCAGTTAGGAGAGCAGCTGACCTGAAGTCAGGAAGACTCCAGTTTCTGAGTTCAAATATGGCCTCAGATACTCACTAGTTGTTACCTTGAACCAGTCACTTAACCGTTTGCCTCAGTTCCTCATCTTTAAAGAGCTGGAGAAGGAAATAACAAACCACTCAAGTATCTTTGCCAAGAAAACCCCAAATGAGATCACGAAGAGTCAGGCATGATTGAACAATAATAATTTGTTTTAGGCGCTGTGATAAACGCTGAGAATACAAAGAAAGATACATACAGGACTTTTGCTTCATTCCAGATGGATGGTGGAGATTGAGAAAGGCCTCTTGCAGTAGGCGGGGGATTTGAGCTGAGTTGTAAAGGAAGCCAGGAAGCACAGGGTGAGAAGGTGGAGGTTCCAAATATGGGGGGGGGGGGAAGGAAGAAAGAGTGGGGGCAACTAATGAAAAATATACAATACAGTACTCTTTGGAAATGCTTTTTGGTCTTTTTTCTATCCCTCCCATCGCCTCACACCTTTTTCCCACCCCTAAGTCAAATAATATAAGATCAAATGATCTTTTCCTTATTGATCTGGGATCATTTAAGGATCCTAAACAATTATTTAACTCTTTAAACTTCCGATCGGGCTTAGATAGCTTCCCTTTGAGGAGATAGTTTCATGAAGACCCTTGAAGCACGGGGAACTCTTCGAGATGCTTACATTTATGACATAGCTTTGAGTGGCTTATTTACATTTTTGGTTTAAAAAAAAAAACCCTATTAATTTTCCCCTTTAACCCCAAACAGCACTGAAGCTGATTTCCATGGACTTTTCCTTACTTCTATGGGTGACTCCAAGGAGAATAAGGCAGCTGCCCCCCTCGAACTCCCCTCCCCCTAAATTCACCCAACTGATATCCCCACTGGAATGAGACAGTCCTAATTTGGCAGCTGTCACGTCCTCCCACCTCCTTGGCTAAAGAGGGCTGGCTTGGCCCCTAGGCCTCCCACCGGTGCCCTTCCCAGGGACAAGGCAGGCTCGCTCCTCTCTCCCTCTCCCCACCCCCGACTCAGAACCCCTCCGGGATGGCTGGGAAGAAAGCTCAGCAGTCAGTCACCTCCGCTGCTGGGGCTGGGGGTATGGAGGTGAATGCTGGTGGGGGTGGGGGGCTGCGCTCTCCTGGAGGAGGAGCAGGCGGGGGGCGCCGGAGCAGACCGACAGGCAGGCGGGCGCCTGTGTCCTTCTTTGGCCATGTTGTCAGCAGGTCCTGTCCGCCCGCCCGCGGCCTCTCATTGTAGGCGTCAGAGGGAGGAGGTGCCCGGAGCTGCCACTAGCGCGCGGCTGCCCGGGGGGGAAGGAGGGAGGGAGGGAGGGATCAAAAGAGGGAGGTGGCACCACCGCACCCGGCCGCGTAATCCCTTCCTCCTCCTTCCTCCCGCCGCTGTCCCTGCAGCCACCGCTGCCGAGCTGCCCCATGGCCCAGGCGAAGATCAACGCGAAAGCCAACGAGGGGAGGTTCTGTCGCTCCTCCTCCATGGCCGACCGCTCCAGCCGCCTGCTCGAGAGCCTGGACCAGCTGGAGCTCAGGTGAGCCGGACGGGGGGGAGGCGAAACCAGCCTCACGTCCTGACAAGTCCTGTCCCATGCACGCTCCCCACTGGCCGCCCCAGAACCCGGGAGCCTTCCCAGGGCCGGAGCTTGAGGCAGGTCTCCCTCGTGGCCCGTTGCGGGGACTGCGTGCTGGGGTAAGGGGTGTGGGCCGGAGCGTTGGTGGAGCTGGGGGGCCAGGCAGCCTCTCCTAGGACACTTGCATATTTAGAGGAGAGAGGTAGCTTTTAGGAAAAAGAGAAAGAGACGGGGTTGGGGCGGGAGTGGAGCATCTCTGGCACTTTTTTGCTCTTTGGTTGGTTGGTGCCATCCCTTTGGGGGTCCATATCTATTACGAGGAGGTGTGGCGTAGTGAATAGAGAGCCAACTTTCAAGGAAGTAAGACTTGGGTTCAAGTCCTGTCTCTGATTCATATTCGACCAGGGGATTCGTTTTTATATACAATCTTTGTGCATGTTACCTCCTCCATTAGAATGTGTGTTCCGTTAGGGCAGGAACCATGTATTTTTATTTTTTTCTTTTGGCCATTTTGTGTATCCTCAGCGCTTAACACAGTGCCTGGTACAAAATAAGTGTTTAGTAAGTAAATGCTTGCTGACTGACTTAACAAAAACCCCCAACCTCAGAGCCTTATGCAACTCACTAAGGCTATTTCGCCACGTTCATGAAATCAGAGATTGGTTAGGAACCGAAACCTATGTTTTCATGAGTGGGATCTCTAGGTGTGGAAATATTCCCACCGCCGCTGCCCCCACCCACCCATGGAGACATACAACTCAGATATAGAAGAGGGGCGCTGAGAGTTAAATGACTTTTGTCTATGGACTTAAACCCAAATTTTCCGGACTCCAAGACCAACCCTGTATCCTGTATGCCACTGCTGTCTGCCTTGGGGAATGCTTATGCCAGATAAAATCTGAGTAACTTCATTGTCTGAGCATTCTTTTGGGTGGTTTGGCCACTTTAGCAGTCCCATTCCCATGATCCTTTTGGACATCTGAATGTGGTATTTAGAAAAAAAGCAGATGGCAAAATCTTCTGTGACATCATCTGACTGATTATAGGCTTCAGCATCTGATTCTGAAGTGTTCTTTTAATGTCTTTTATATTAACTTGGCTGCTGCTATTTCTTCTTTAGTGGAGTTTACATAGTCACTGATACAGTGTCCCAAAAGTTTTGGTGCAGTTTTAATCTTTTAATAGCCTAGAACTGCACTAAAACTTTTGTTAACAACCTATAGATTGGTTATCTTCTTAATTGCATATTTAGAGGAGAGAGGTAGCTTTTAGGAAAAGATGCTAAATATGCTAAAGTTTTATTCACTCAAAATAGAAGGTTATCCAAAAAAATATGTGGAGTAGCTTTCATTGAGACTAGTAAGTATGAGTGGAGGGAAGGATGACAGCTGGTAGGCTTTGTAGAATAAACAGATTAATGCTACTTTTCTCATGCTAATGTAGCAACACATTGTACTATTTGGACATTTTATTCATAATCTACCATTCTGGCCTGATATTGTAGAAAGTTTATTCACAGGGGTTTGTGGTTCGCATGTGCATGTGTGTATATGTGTGTTTACTTTTCTAATGACTATAGTCTTCTCTAATTAGGAATAGATTTGTATGAAAATTTTAAACTTAGCTAATAATAAAAGTTTTTGTGGCATAAACTTTAATTGTAAGCAGTTATAGTTAAACTAAAATTCCTTTAATATATGTTTACTTAGTTAATGATTAAACAAGATAAAGTATGCATAAATGTTAGGCAGATCTTAAAGTACTAAAAATGTAAGCTATTTTCAAAGCAACAGTAACTAACATTTGAATAGCATTTTTCAAGGTTTGCAAAGCACTTTGCATTCATTATCTTATTTGATTCTCACAATTATCTTGAAAGTAGGTCCTATTATTATCCCTTTTACAGATTAAGAAACTGAGGCTAAGTGAGACTGACCTTGCCCAGGGTCACATAACTAGTATCTGAGGTAGGATTTGAAATCAGGTCTTCCTTCTTGCAGCTGAGTGGCACAGTGGATAGAAATGCTGGGCCTGCAGTCAGGAAGACCTGAATTCAAATTTGTCCTGACACTACACACTTTTGTAACCCTGGACAAATCACTTCAGTTGCTTCAACTGTAAAACGGTTTAATGGTTATAACTGCACCTACCTTGTGCACCTGATATGCAGTAAATATTTATTCCTTCCTAACTCCAAAGTTCAACACTATCCATTGTACCATCTAGCTGCCTGCAGTGTACAAGGGATAAAGCTTTCATTTATAAAAAGATGTATAGGATTAATGAATGTATTCTCCTAAAAACTGAGGCTTGTGGCATTGTTAACCTAAGTAGCAATGAACCAGAAAGGGAGAGGAATCAATTTTCTGTTCACAACTTTAATGGCATTAGCAAAAAATAGGAATAGCAGAATTACTATTTCTAGGTCTTTACTTTTTTTTACATCTTTGCTCAGGATGAAACACATGAGGAATTGAAAATTAAGAGATTAGAGAATTAACAAAATTAATATAGGATTAGTTAACAGCTTTCCACTGGGGGTTCTACAAAATAGGCAATCCTGATTCTGATAATTGACTAAAGAAGATTAAAAAACCAGAGTTCCTCCAACTTGGTCTTCTTGTTTTCTATCTAATGGGCAGAACTAGACTGAGACCACCACTTCTTCATATTAAAATTTAGAGTGTGTTGCCAATGCTTGCAGTCCTTCATTGGTATAGACTTTAGCACCTAATTAACAAGAACAATTAATTAGTTCAAGCAGGCAGTTGCCATATGGCTGTGCTTCCCAGTGGGCATTCCAGGTGTGCTGCTTCCAGTCCTGGCCTCACCATGCTCCCCTCCCGGTCAGGCAGCCTTCTCTTTCAGTG
Organism: Petaurus breviceps papuanus; assembly: GCF_028583685.1. NCBI lineage: Eukaryota > Metazoa > Chordata > Mammalia > Diprotodontia > Petauridae > Petaurus > Petaurus breviceps. Next base: position 11,528,780 of record NW_027187351.1, read on the forward strand.
ACCTTGCAGTGTCCTAGGGTCTCTAAACACCCTGCCCCCTGTCCACATACACACAACCAAGTTCAGTTTGCCTCAGCACCAAGACTGATACTTACTGCTCTGATTATATGTATCCTCATGTATCAAATAACCCTGACATCTCCCCTGTTTGACAAAAAGTTAGGGATACCCTTTCAACAGTTTTAATAGCCCTTTATTCTAGACTGAGAAACAAAAGATGTTCAAAAAGGAAAAAGGTGATAAGAGTATTTTTAATAGCATTACTGAAAACTCATCCTTTCTATGTCCCTGTTCCTACATATGCTGAGTCATTCTCTCCAAACTTAGACTTTTAAAAATAAATAGTATTGTTTTAATTAACTCTTAAAACAGGGTGGATGCTCCCTATATAATGAAAACCTACTTATAGTGTCTACTCATAAGGTCTTATATGTAATCTATCCTGTACTAACCTGTATATGCTGTTGTAGCCTTTGGAAGCTTCATAGACTAGATTAAAGGGTTTACTCTTTATTATAAGGTACAAGCCCTAATTAAATATTCACAACCTCCTATTTGAACTGTTTTTGTAATAATTATCTTAACCAGCAACTGGTTTCATCACTAACAAAAATCTTATCCAGCTACTCAAAATACTAATAGCTAAGATTGTATGACAATTTCAAAAACTGATTTTCCCTTGGATACTTGCATGGACTGGATGATTTCAGAAGTTTCTTCCAATGTCTCATGTACATTGTGGTTAAGGAATTTTCAGGAGACATATTTCATGACTAATAATAATGTAATGGGTGTAATCTGAATATTACCACCACATGCATTACAATAACAACTCATTGTGCTTTTGAGTTTAAAGAACTTCCCTCCCAACAGCTCTGTAAACTAGGTAGTACAAGTGTTATTACCCCCATCTCACAAAAGAAGAAACTAAGGCCGATACAAATAAAGTGACATACTCATGGTTATGTAGGCAACAGAGAAAGGCAGCATGCCTCAGTCAAGATGACCTACCTCTACACCACATTCTCCTTCTCTCTATGCTCCTACAGATACCATCCTAGTTCAGGCATCATTTGCCTCATCGACTATTGTAATAGCCTTCTCATCGGCCCTCCACTTCAAATCCCTCCCCACTCTAAATCCCTCCACCCAGTTAGCAAAGTGATTTAATATAGACAGCTAAAGTTTTAATAGTTTGAAATTGCATTAAGTATAAATTCTTCTGTTTGGCATGTAAAACCCTTCACAATCTGTTCCCACTTTACCTCTCCAACCATCTTATATACATATTACCCTTCTTCATGAACACTGTGGTCTAACCAAACTGGCCTTCACACGCAACATTCCATCTCACATCACTCTGGCTTTGTTTAGGCTGTCCTCTATATATGCATATACAAAATAGAGACTTGATCATTTTAAAAATTAATTTATTTTTAGTTTTCAACATTCACTTTTATAAGATTTTGAGTTCTAAATTTTTCCCCTTCCCCCTACCCAAGACAGAATGAAATCTGATATAGGCTATACATGTACAATCATATTAAACATGTTTCCACATTAGTCATGTTGTGAAAGAAGAATTAGAACAAAGGGGTAAAACCACGAGAAGGAAAAAATAAAAAAAGAGAGAGAAAATAGTATGCTTCAATCGTCATTCAGACTCCATAGTTCTTTCTCTGGATGTGGATAGCATTTTCCATTATGAGTTGGAATTGTCTTAGATCATTGCATTGCTGAGAAGAGCCAAGTCTATCAAAGTTGGTCATCACACAATGTTGCTGTTACTGTGTACAATGTTCTGGTTCTGCTCACTTCACTTAGCATCAGTTCATCTAAGTCTTTCCTGGTTTTTCTGAAATCCTCCTGCTCACCCTTTCTTAGAACAATAGTATTCAATTACATCCATATACCACAACTTGTTCAGCCATTCCTCAAATGATGGGCATCCTATCAATTTCCAATTCTTTGCTACCACAAAAAGAGCTGCTATAAATATTTTTGTACATGTAGGTCCTTTTCCCTTTTTTATGATCTCTGGGATACAGAACTAGTGGTGGTATTGCTAGATCAAATGGTATGTACAGTTTTATAGCCCATTGGGCATAGCTCCAAATTTTTCTCCAGAATGGTTGGATCAGTTCACAACACTACCAACAATGCATCAGTGTTCCAATTTTCTCACATCTTCTCCAACATTTATCATTTTCCTGTTTTGTCATGTTGGCATATCTGATAGGTGTGATGTGGTACCTCAGAGTTGTTTTAATTTGCATTTCTCTAATCAAGAGTGATTTAGAGCATTTTTCCTTTCTTTCTTTTTTGCTTTTTGGAGGGCAATTGGGTTTAAGTGATTTGCCCAAGGTCACATGGCTACTTTTTGTGTTAAGTGTCTGAGGCCAGATTTGAACTCAGGTCCTCCTGACTCCAGGGCTGGTGCTCTATTCACTGTGCCACCTAGCCGCTCCTAGAGCATTTTTTCATATGACTATATATAACTTTAATTTCTTCATGTGAAAACTGCCTATTCACATCCTTTGTCCATTTATCAATTGGGGAATGACTTGTATTCTTATATATTTGATTCAGTTCTCTATATATTTTATTTATTTATTTTAAGCAATCGGGGTTAAGTAACTTGCTCAAGGCTACATGGCCAGTTATTTCTGGGTGTGGTGCTGAGTGTGTGAGCCCAGAATTCGATCTCCAGGTCATCTCGACACTGGAGCCGGTGCTCTTACTCGCTGAGCCACCTGGCCGCCCCTAAGCAATTGGGGTTAAGTAACTTGCTCAAGGTTACACAGCCAGGTGTTTCTGGGTGGGTGCTAAGTGTCTGAGCCTGGTTTTCGATCTCCAGGTCATCCCAACACTGGAGCCAGTGCTCTTACTCGCTGCGCTACCTGGCCGCCCCCCTCTATATATTTTAGAAATGAGACCTTTATCAAAGGCATTGGCTATAAAAATTGTTTCCCAGCTTTCAGCTTCCCATCTGATTTTGGTTGCATTGGCTTTGTGCAAAAAACTTTTTAATTTAATGTAATCAAAATTATCCATTTTGTATTTCATATTGTTCTCTATCTCTTGTTTCCCTTCTCCATAGATCCGACAGGTAAACCATTCCTTGCTCTCTTAATTTGCTTATAGTGTTATCACCCTTTATTTCTAAATTGTGTGCCCATTTTGACCTTATCTTGGTATATGGTGTAATGTGTTGGTCTATGCCTAGTTTCTGCCATACTGTTTTCCAGTTTTCCAAGCAGTTTTTGTCAAATAAGAGTTCTTGTCCCAGAAGCTGGAGTCTTTGGGTTTATCAAACAGTAGATTATTATAGTCATTTCTTGAGAGTCAAAATATTTGATTCAGATGACTCCTGGGTGGTCAGCTCCTATGTCGATGTCCTTGATGACCAGGGCTTTGGCTTCAGCTTTGAAGTCTGCTCTCCAGAGCATCTTTTGTAATGTGAGTACATAGGAAAGGAGTTAACTGACTTTTTCCTAAGACTTTTTGGTACCTAGATAACAAAAGCCTTATCAAATTATCTATTCTGGGCAACTTCCAGGATATGACAGACTAAGATGATAAGAAAACTTGAATCCTTTTCCTTTGTCTCATTTGCTCTATAAAAACCTTGTTCTAAGAATCAGAGTTCTTCCTTGAACAACCCACATGGTCTGGTCATTTCTTATTCACATCTCCAGCCATGCTTACTGCTGGATACTGAGCAGCCCACAGCAGTTATTGGCTACTGTGTCTTGTGTACCTAACCCATTCCACTATTTCCTAGCTAGTACCAAGTAGTTTGGATGATTGCTGCTTTATAATACAGTTTCAGATCTGGTATGGCTAGGCCACCTTCCCTTGTATTTCATTAATTTTCATTAATTTCCCTCTATATTCTGAACCTTTTCTGCTTTCAGATGAATTTGTTATTATTTTTTCTAGCTTCGTAAAAGATTTTTTGGTAGAGACCTGATCATTTTGGAGGGAGTGAGCACCAGAGTAGGGAGGGCAATCCAGAAATGACTTCATGTAAAAAGATGGTGCTTGAACTGAGCCTTGAAGGAAGTTAGGAATTATAAGAAGTGGAAATGAGGGTGCGTGCACTGTGGGTTTAGAGGACAGCAGTGTTCATGAAGAGGGTTAATGTATAAGGAGAATGGAAAGGTAGAGTGGGGGAGTCATTGGGAAAGTCTTTAAGTGTCAGAGAGGTTTATAATTGATCCTAGAGGTAATAGGGAGCCACTAGAGTTTATTGAGTAGGGGAAGACTTGGTCAGACCTGAAATTTAGGAAAACTGCTTTGCTACCTGTGTGGTAGATGATTTGAGTGGGGAGAGACTTGAGTCAAGAAGACTGGTATATACATGTGTTTCTTGTGTGTGCACACATGTGTGCATCTGTGTCTATGTATATATGCACACATTTTCTACACACACCTATATAAGACATATCTCTACTATGTAAACATATATGACATGGACATATTTGTCTATGTATATGTATCAGGTTAGAGACTTTTACTTTTTATCTTTGTATCTCCAGCATTTACCACCTGGTGGATGATTGATATATGCTTGTTGATTGATCAATATTGACTGTGACCCTGGGCATGTCACAATCTCTCAACAGAAGACTGTTAGTTGTAGAGCAGGTCTGTCTGCATTGGTAAAAGGACTTCCTTCCACCAATTAAGTTACAGGCCCTATCCTAAAAAAGAGTATCAGAGCTAGAGTTCTAACCCAGTTCTGGAACTCTTTCTAATACATTTAAAGTACTTTCTCTTGAACTTGTCAGCAAAAGAAGAGTTTACTTATTTTAAAATGTCCATTAATTCTTCTAGAACATATTATGTTACATATACAGATGCATGTACATACATAAATTCTCATATATAGCCTGAAAATTTATATATCTTCAAAAAGTAAGCTATTTTAATTCTTTTAGGAGGGATAAGGCCTATTCAGAGTGGAGTCAGCTGTGTGCTATTTGATTACATTATTTTCTAACTAAGAGAATAGGTGCCAACATTTTTTGCAATTCTAAAAATCTTGTTCTTTTTTAAAAAGAGAATCATTAGTACTAATCATTCATTGTATTCAAATATTTAAGCAATGTAAACCATGGTATGATTATTGAAACATAAAAAATTAGCATACAAACCATGCTTGATTTAGTCCTTGAGTTGAGAAAAAACTGCTGATTAGCACTATGCCTAATCAGTTGTTTCAAGGAATTTTCCATTAATTCAGGAATATTGCAAATTTTAGTTTTCTTTCTGAAAACTCTAGAGAATGAAGTCAAAAGAGCTAGATCTCTGGAATAAGTAAGGTGTAAAAAGAATTTGATGTTTTGACCCTATACACTAAATTAAGGAAATAAATAGCCAAGTTAGATTCAACTAGAAACAGAGTAGTACAAAAGAGCACTTTCTCTAAAGTCAGGAAATTGGGGTCCAATCCTAGCTCTGATCAGGAGCAGTTAATTTCATTTCTCTGAGCTTTGCTCATCTGTAAAATGGGAATAGTAATACTTGTGGTCCTTACTTCATAGCTTCATTGTGATGAAAGTGTATGTATCATTGTGATGAAAGTATTAATAGGGGTAGCTAGGTGGCACAGTGAGTAGAGCACTGGCCCTGGAGTCAGGAGAACCTGAGTTCAAATGTGGCCTCAGACACTTAACACAAAATCTATCCATGTGACCTTGGGCAAGTTACTTTACCCCAATTGCCCTCCAAAAAAAAAAAAAATGGAAAGCGCTAGGTTAACTTTGAAGCATGATAAAAATGTGAATGAGCGAATTTGAAAGCATATAAGTGATTATCACAGTGCCTGATTCCATCCAAGAAAAAAAAAAAAGAACTGTGAACAAGATTAGCTCTGGGCAAAGTCAAGGAAATGGTATTTTACTATCTTATCTATCTATCTACAGATACTTCTGCCATAGTAGTATTTTAAATTATATATTATGTATACATACACACACACATATATACATTTATATGTGCGTGTGTGTGCCATCGCACGCATGTGCGTATGTGTACTCTATCCCTCAATAGAATAGAAGCTCCCTGAGGACAAGAACTTTCCCCATTGTCTACCATAGTGCTTGGCATATTCTGTAGTAGGCATTTAATGTATGTGTTCATTAACTGATTTTTCTGCTGTTTTCTACCATAAAAGATGGGTCAACAATTTTTAATCTGGTAATCTGTGGATAGATTTCAGGAGGTCCATGAGAAAAATTATATCTTTATTTCAATAAAATTGGTTTCCTTTGCATTTAAAAACATTATTCTGAGGATAGGGCCATAGGCTTTATCAGATTGCCAAAGGGGCCCATGACAGATATTGGTTCCCTCCATTGGTACACATGCAATCCATTTATGCCATCTCATCCTGTGATTCTTGCCCATGTAGAATCCACCCAATATGCTGGACATGTTCCTCTAGGTCAGGGGTTCTTAACCTTTTCTGTGGTGTGGACTCCTTTGTGCTAAGTGCTGGGCATACACATGAAGACAAAATACAGTCTCGTTTTCCAATGAGCTCACAGTCTAATAGGTGAGACAACATGCTAACTACATACAAATTAGATATATGTAGAACAAATTGGAGATAAGTTTAATAGGAAGGCATTACGGCTAGGAAAAGGCTTCTTGTAGGTAAGACCTGAAGGAAGCCAGGAAGAGGGAGGTAAGGAGGTGGGTATTCCATGCATATTGTGACAGCCAATGAAAGAATTGAGAGATAAAATATGGTATAGGAGGAACAGCAAAGAAACTAACCAGTGTCACTCATGGGATATATGAAGGAGAGTAAGGTGTAAGAAGACTGGAAAGGGAAACAGGGTCTTAGTTATGAAGGGCTTGAAAAACCAGAGGATTTTACATGTGATCCTGGAAGTAATAGGGAACCACTGGAGTTGATTGAATATGGGAGTGACATGGTCAGACCTGTACTTTGGGAAGATTAATTTGACAGCTGAGTGGAGAATGGTCTGGAATGGGGAGAGACTTGGGGCATGGAGACAAACTAGCAGATCATTTGTAATAGTAATGGAATTTAAATATCTACTGTTTTTGGCTTGGTTGAGTGTTAAAACCCAGAGCTTGTGAATCCCACTTGTGCGATGGACTTGTTGACGTGAAAAGAGAGTGCTGAACTGGGAGGAGCTGATGACATGAATTTAGAGAGGCACAAGCAGAGAGAGGCAGAAGAACTTTTTGGAAGCAGCATCGTGGAGGCAGAGAGACAGAGAGGATTGCTGAGGGCCAGTTCGAACTGCCCAGGACTTTTGAGAGTTGCCACCCAGAGCTGCCAAGGACTGAGGAGACATGGCTGTTTTGCTGGTACTTTGTTTTGATGTTGTTTTGCCAGATTCATCCACTGGTGAGAGACAGTCCTGTTGTTGCAGAGGTTCTGGAACCTTGCTGCTGGTTCAGGGGTCCAGAGACTGATCTGCAGACAGAGAATGAATTGCGTCCACTGGTGAAGGACAGTCCTGTTGTTGCTGAGGTCTTGGAACCTTGCTGTTGGTTCAGAAACCCTGAAGAAGGATTTTCTTGTTGTATGTTTACAGAAATCCTGGAAGAGGGTTTTGCTAATGTTTTCAGGGTTTCATATAGGTTTCATATAGGACTGTTCTGCAGACAGAGAATAAATTAATGAGGACACTGGCAATGTATCTTGTGGCCTTGCTAAGCTTTGTCTCCTTGGGAACAAAGATTGCTGAGAACTTGCCTCAGGTCAAAATGAAGAAAAGACCTCTCTTTGGGTATTAAATGCTGTGCTTAAGCTTGTTGAACTCTGGGGTAGATGGCCTATTCAGTTGTGATCCAAGGGTGGGAAACTTTTGACTTTTTTGTGCTTTGTGATTGACTAAATGAATGTACTGCCTAGGGGTGGAGTAGTACTTAGAAGAGGGACTTTGTGATTGACTAAATGAATGCAATGTCCAGGGGTGGAGTAGTACTTGGAAATTATTGAATTACACTTGGTGAATGCTGTATTTTGAATTATGCTATATTTTGATTTTCTATGTTCTTAATTTGTCACTGAATAAAATGGAGAGCAGCTATGCTGGTATTTTGAACCTTGGGAAGTTGCCTTTGCTTGGCATTATACCATTGCAATAATGCAGACATGAGGTGATGAAGGCCTAGAGCAGGCTGGTGGCAGTGACAGAGAAGAGGTGAGGGCATATTTGAGATAGAAACCAGGGGTATGATAAGAGAGCCAATTATTAATGTGACCATTTATACCTCAGCAATTAGAAAGCTAGAAATCAGGGCTTCATTAATCGTTTTGTTGATTGTCTAGACTTAAGAAAATGTTGAAGAAAATGTTAATATTCCAGAGTGAATTTAGAAGTATGTCATGTATACTTTAGTTATTAAAACAACAGGACTTGGCAAATGTTTGACATGGAGGAGGTCAGTGAAATCACAGACTCATTGAATAAAGTATTGAAGAGGGAGGCAGTATAGTGTAGTGGCAAGGGTATGTGTTGGAACTGGAATCAGAGAATCCTAGTTTGAATTCTGATTTAGCCACTTATTACCAGTGTAACCCTGTGCAAGCCACTTAATCTCTTTGGGATTCATCCATAAAATGAGAGGGTTGGACTTCATAGCCTCCAAGGCTCTTCCCAGCTCTATATAGATATTATTAGGTTTCATATAGACTCTGCAGTAAGTTTAGGACTACTGTAGTATTATAGTTTATACTCAAAAGTGTAAAATGTTCTCAAATGTTCTATAATCAGTCTGTTCTACCATCTGTTTTTTATATTCTTTAATATAAAAAATTCTTCCTTATGTAACATGAAAGCAATATTAAGTCAAGTATTTTATGAACTGTAGCTTATATTGTCATAAGCACTGCTTTTGGCATGCTAAAAAGTGTTGATAAATATTTTGGTTTCTTTTTTATTAATAGGTTTTCATTGTGATGACAACCTTTCTCTTTAGACTGACTCTTTAAATGTTTTCTTTAATAAAGTTTGTTCTTTTCTGTTCCAATTTTCAGGAATAGCATTTTCTAGCTATGAATTTCTACTTTAATTCCAACCAGACTCCATGTTTTTATTTGAGAGGAAAATTTTCTTAAAGTTAAATATAAGATGCATTATAATTTTATAACCCATGGTCAGGAATTTTGCAGAAATTCTGTGCTGATGGAATCCCAGTTATGGTTATGGAGAATCTAAAAATGTGAGTAATAGGGATCAGAGAGGATTTTTGGCATTTCCAAATGGGACAGTGCATTCAGATTTGCCACTGTTGCTATGGCCCAGTTCACACACCTCACATTTTCTTCAATTCAACAAGCATTTATTAACCACTTGCTGAGTTCCAGCCCCTGTGCTAATATCTTCATTGAAATGGTAATGCATTTTAAATTAGCTTTTGAACACTTGTCCATTGCTATTGAATCATTTCATTTGACATGATAATAATAACCACCTACGTATGGGAATATAATAGCTAACATTTACATAGCACTTATTATGTTCCAGGAACTGTGCTAAGTAAGGGCTTTACAATTATTATCTTGTTTGCATATTACAACAGCCCTGGGAAGTAGCTGCTATTATTATCCCCATTTTACAGACAAGGAAACTGAGGCAAACAGAAGTTAAATGACTTGCCTAGGGTCACACAGTTGGTAAGATTTGAGCTCAGGTCTTCCCCACTCCAAGTCTAGTACCCTATCTGCTGTTCTACCTAGCTAGATATAAATGTAAAAATATATATATATAGTGTGTATATATATATGTGTGTGTGTGTATGTGTGTGTGCACACTACATATGTTTTTGTATTATGTATGTATGTATACATACAGCTTTAAAGTTTGGAAATCACTCTACATATATTATCCATTTTAATTTTCACAACAACCTTGTGAGGTAGGTGATATCTCCATTTTGCAGATGATAAAATTGAAGCCAAGAAGATGTGACTTACTTAGAGTAACAAAGTTAGTAGCTATATGAACATATTTGGTATGTTAACATAGCCAGTAGCTACTAACAGTAGGAACTGAGGCAGTATTTGAACTTAGGTCTTCCTGACTAAGTGAGTCACTTAGATTCCTAGGTCAGTAGTTGTTTGCTGTCATATTGTTTTTTTCCTAGCATACTATACTCTTTCACAGCAGATTCTTGAGTTGTTTACAAAGTTTGAGCTCCATAGAACATAATAAGAAAGAGTGATGGAAAAGGTTTGAGCTGAAACACTTTGGGCTAAGGTGGCTGTATTTCTCACACACATTCCATATACCCCTGTTGTTTTGCCTTGAAGAGAAAACTTTTAAATGGTAGGCTAGCACATGCCATCCACTTTTCTGTCTTCACTAGTTTCCACCTGCCAAGTTCCACTGTTTGCAGCCTTTGGGGGGAGGGAAGAAGGGAGGCATATGTCATGGCAGGTGGTGCCTGGAACTGGCCATTCTCCTTTTGGCTCTAATTCCTATTTTAGTCAGAACTGCTGTAGAGCGCACAATCTCGGCTGGAGGCAAGGAAGGAGCTGCCCAGGACTGTCTGGAAGTGCCCAGAACAGTGGCAGGAGTTTCATCAACACTAGCATTAGGGTCACTGCCAATACCCCTCACCCAGGGTTGTACTTCTACAAGAAACTTTGGCCAGTAGTAGCTACTAACAGTAGGAGCTGAGGCCATATTTTAAACTTTGATTTTCCCTGGATTTTTTTGTAGTTGTTGTTTGTTTTTAATGTTTGATATCTTTAGTTTTTATACCACCATGATTTTTGGATGTGCTTTCTACCCACCCCCACCCTTGAACTCTCTTCTATCAGAAAACAAACAAAAAAACCAATAGCTAAGCAAAAACAACAGATAAAGTGACTGACAATTTATGCACTTCATTGCTAAGAGGAGGGTGGTGAGTTCCATTTTCCTTTCCTAAGACCATGTTTGGCAACCATGGACCTTCAGGTCAAAAATGGAAGTTTGAGAATTTACAGTAGCATCTCCCCTCTAGGGTTATATGTAGCAGCTCTGGCATTGAAATCGAAAGGAACTTTGGGCGTAATTCCTTTCTCTGTTGCTTCAGCTGGTTGGCTGCTATCATCCTGCCTCCCAAGTTCCCCTTTCTGCTGAGGTATGTCTTCCCTCTTTTTTGATTTCCACTTTCCTTTATCACTTTCTCTGCCCTCCATACACTTCCACCTATCCACTTCTCAGCATTAGGCAAGAGTAAATACTTGAAGAATGGGCGTTGAAGAGTTGTCCAGAAGATACTTTTAGTGAGTCTACAGAAATTAATTTTATATCTCAATGCTTTTATTTAGTTAACAAAAAAAAAAATTTAGTCAGTTCTCCAGAAGTCTGCAGAACACTAAAAATAATGAAGGGACAATATTAATAGCAGAATTAATGTGCATAAGGTCAACAAAAAACATGAACCAATGACAGGATTTGGTCTCTGGCCTCTCCCTCTACATGACTTCTTTAAGTTCCTTGGTAATGAAGGAGCATACTACCTAGAGTCTTGAAGCCTGTCTGCTAGTCCCAGCTCTGCCAGGGTCACCTTGAACAACTCACTTGTTTTGGCTTCAGTTTCTTCTTTCTGAAACTTAATTTTCTCATGTAAAAACTGAAGGAGTTGAATCAGGAGATATGTAAGGGCCATTCCATTTCCTATGACCTCCAACCCTTTGCCTCTGTTGAATTAAATTTTTCCATTAAACAAGATTCTGAGAGAAATAGGTTATATTTTATAAGTATCGGAGGAGACTAGTGTAGTAGAAAGATCACTGAATTTGGAATCAAAGTAGCTGCCAATTATCATCTGTGTGAGTTGAGGCAAATCACCTAACCTGTCAGAGACTCAGTTTCTTCATGTGTAAAGTGAAGAGATTGGGCTAGATGGCCTCCAAGGCCCCTTCTGGCTCTAAATCTACAAGTCATTGTTGTAGTTGAACTACACACACACACGTGTACACACATGTGTATGCATGTGTATATATGCAGTACACATAGTATATGTGCACGTGTGTGCACACACACATACACACACACACTGGACTTTGAGGGAGAATGCCCCTAAGTTTTTTTCTTTTAACATGTTTTATTTAGATGTATTTAGAATACTCTAGCTATTTTTTAAGTTAACATTTTAATTTTAGATCATATTCATCTCCCAGTATATTCCCCTCCCTTCCCTCAACCAGTCGACTATCTCTCATAACAAATTTAAGTGTTTTAAAGGAAAGAAAAAAGTTTGGAAAAGCTAACACATCTACCAAATACTGATGTGCTGTTAGAACTTTGAAAAAAATAAGCACACATATATATCAGAACATAAACATCTGAGTGTTGCCACTTTAAAGGAGTTGACTTAGAAAAAAAACACACACACACACACACACAGACACACATTCCAGTACTGCCTTCACTGCAAACAAGTTTGGAGTTCCTCTTTTGGAATTGCCTTCAGAGTCAGGGCCACTTTGTTTTGGACAGGCTTCATCCTTTGAGGTTGGATTTGAGTTTTGGAGAGAAACAAAAGTCATCCAGCCAAGTCTGGTGAATAAAGTGGATGATCAAGCCTGTCTAATGCCATTTTTGGTTTGGAGAAGTTGGAATGGAAAATGATATGTGATCCTAAAGTATTGAAACTGATTGTCGTCAGAGACTCAAACTGTTCTGTATAAAAAGGACATACCTGTGTATCTGAGTAATCTTACATTGTTTAGTTAACCAGAGGCTTATTGTTGGCCTATGTGACTTCACAAAACCTGTTTTCTCCTTTATGTCTACTTAACTTTTTCTCATTAAAAGCTAATGCAAGATTGCTTGAGAGGATTAATGGAGTTCTAACATGTGTGCCAGAGCCCCAGCTTGTACCCCACTGTAAAACTGAACAGTTGTTTCATCCTTCTTTTCAGTACTACAATTAAAACTTAAAAATTTATGTCCACAACTTTATAAAATCAGGTAATAGACTGGGTATGTTCAATATTTATCTTCCTTGAAATTGTCAGAAACTTTAAAAATTCACTTTTTTTTCCATCCAGACCTCTAATTTCAGATCAGCAACTGTTCTGAACCGTGTAATTTTATAGTGCGTTAGGGTTTGTTCAGGGCTTACGTGGCCAGTACACTTCAGAGGCAAAACTTGAACTTAGGTCTTTCTGATGTTGACTCCTGGTCTGTATCCACTACGTCAGGCTTGCCACACTTAACATCCACTTTTAGTACATGCTGTATTATTACTTGTCTATAAATTAAAGTCTTCGAATGTGACGTTAACAGACGGCCATCTGTCCAGAATTCCTTGGGGGAGAGGAGTATTCAAATGAACTAGTAAAATTCAGAGTGCTAAGTGGGAGACACAATATCTATTTGTCTGTATAATTTTGGGTTATTCTATGTGGGTAATGCTATAAATTACAATGGCTTTTCTTAACTTATTTCTGTTTCTACTTGAATGGCATCTTATTAACATCATTTACTGTCTCCTGTGTGCAAAGCACTGGGCTAGGGGCTGAGCACCATAACTTACATTGTTTAGTGGCCAGTGACCCTCATTATAGACTATCTCTTGTCTTCCCATTCCTCTTCCTCTTCTTTTGTCACAGAAAAGCACTAGCTTTGACTCAAAAGTGATTTTCTGAATCACCAGGTATTTGGGACTACAGGCTTAAAGAGTCAATGTACAAATAATATTTTACATGAAAAGTGTAGGATTGTGGGAAACTGGTGCTAAGTTATAAGCTGTGTTCTAAATAAAAGGCAAACATTTAATTTTTTGATACATATGGATGGGAAGAAAGAAGGAAGGGAAAGATAAAGGAAGAAAGAAAAGCAGATTGATAGGTAGGTAGAAAGATATTTAAGTAGGTTCTGGGACTATGGTTTCATTAGTGCATTTGAGCAGAGAAGAGGTAAGGGAATCAGCATTTATTATGTGCCTACTATTTGCCAGGCATTGTACTAAGCACTTTACAAATATTATCTCATTAGAGTAACTGCACATTGCTTAATTAATTGTGGGTTTATTTGGAATTCCTAGTGTGGAAACTCCAGCCACTGATGCAGATTGGCAATACATCTGTAACTTCCAGTCTCATTTTCATGAGCCACTAAGTTAAATGACTTGTACAAGAACACACAACTGGTATATGTCAGAAACAGAACTCATGTCTTCTTAACTTCAAGGCCAGCCTTCTAGCCTAAATTACACCATGCTTACTTTCATATTTACCATGTATATGTTAATTTGCATACGCACAATTGGATGTTTTAAGGATAAAATATATCTAATTCACAAACATGAACACATAAAAGTAATTACACTTAATTATTATTGAGGATATTATTGGGGACATATGAGTTATTACTAAGTCATGTTGCCACATCCATAAATCCTCCCTTGTTCCCCACTGTCAGCTTTCCTCCACGAATGTCATTTGGCAATTTGGCACAACTACACTTATGATGTATTATTATCTATTATGGTTGTCTATATATGTGTCTTATTCCCTTACCAGACTCTGTGTTCCACAAGGTCAGGAATAATGTAGTTCTAAAATTTATGTCTCCCCTACTGTCTAGAATAGTGTTCTGTACACAATAGGCATCGTCTCTAGGCGGGCAGACTTCTGCATTGCAGTGACCTCATCCCATCCCATCTTCTCCAGCAGATTACCCCTTTCATCATTCCCAGCCTCTTACTTATTTTCAATTTCTCCTTGTCTATTGGCTGCTTCCCCTACTGTCTTCAAATATGCTTATTTCACCTCCATCCATAGAAAACAAAACTGCCACAACACTTGCTGTATCATAACGATCTGCACTGTGACTGGAAATTCAGGTGCCCAGAGTGATTACAGTAAAAATACACCTGTTCCTCTTAAACATGATCAATTAATGGCCTGAATCAGGCAAATGGAAAGTGACTACTTCCTTGGCTCAAATCTGCACCTTGAATAAAAGTCCTATTGGAGATGCTGGACATAGCTGACACAGTTGATACTTTGCTGGCTCAGTCAGACCAGAAAACTAAAAAGCAAAATTAGAGATTTTCCTTTTGTTGGTATAGGGAGCTTTATAGTAGGGTCCTACAGATAGAGAAATTCAAGATGCTTATTTATCATATTTGACACAGCTAGATGGCTCAGCGGATAGAAAGCTAGGCCTGGAGTCAGGAAGACCTGAGTCTAAATCCAGCTTCAGATATTTACTAACTCTGTGACCCCGGGCACACTTTGGTTTGACTTGATCCACTGGAGGAGGAAATGGCAGACCATTCTAGTATCTTTGCCAAGAAAACCCTATGGACGGTATGGGTCATGAAGAGCTGGGACACAACTGAACAACAACAGTAAATATGTGCACAGGATGAAAGTGGGAGTTTTAAGAAAAAACTTTCAAGGTAAACCTAGCTCTTATTTACTCTGTCTAATGATACCTTGTGTACATAGATCATTTATGTTTTCTAGAGCACTTTCACGCACATTATCTTACTTGATCCTTACAGTAGTGCTCTGAGATAAGTTGGACAAGTTTCATTATTTCTGTTTAATGAATAAGGATACTGAGGCACGAGGCAGCAAACTGACTTGCCCATAGTCACATTGCTTATTAGTAGCAGAACTGCCCCTAGAACAGTGAGTGACTCCTAGATTCAGCAAACAGAGAAATTAGTGTTGTTGAGATCAAACATGTAAGTCGACAAAGGAATTTTGAGTCTGTAGGCTTTTTCAGGAGATAAGAGATGGAATTACTAGTGAGAAAGTCAGCTGGTGAATAACAAAGGAGACAAATGAATAGTGAATAGGAAGACACCAAAGTCAGCTGGTCATTTTGTGACCTTATTTTTTGCACTTGTTTCCTCATTTAAGACATGTATATGCTTATGATTTACATGATGAGTATACCAGTATGAGTTTTAAACAATAAAAATAGAGAAAATTTTAAAAATGTTGAGCATTCTACAATTCTTTAATTATAAAAGAAATAAAGAGGAATATGATGTGGGGTAAAGAGCATTCATTGAACATGAAGTCACAAGACCTGACTTTGAATCCTTGTTCTGCCACTTACTCGCTTGTGACCTGAGGCAAATCTTTTAATTTTTTAATATCTCATTTTTTTCATCTGCAAAATAGGGGATTTACTTATTTTTTGCTTATTGGAGGGGGAAGGCAGGGCAATTGGGGTTAAGTGACTTGCCCAAAGTCACACGGCTAGCTTTGTGTTAATTGTCTGAGGTCGGATTTGAACTCAGGTCCTCCTGACTCCAGGGCCGGTGCTCTATTCACTGAACCACCTAGCTACCCCAAAATAGGGGATTATTAGGTTAGTGATCTCTAAGGTTCTTCTTTTCAGTTCTAGATCAGTGACGTATTATAATTTATTAGATAGAGAGACAGATATTTGTACCTTGGCACAGTGGAAAAGAGGACATTGTCTCTGAAGTCAGGGAGCTTGGGCTGAATTCTACCTCTAACACTTATTACCTGTGATCTTTGGTAAATCTGATCTCTCTGGGCCTTATTTTCACTATCTGCAAAATGACAAGGATGGACCAGATGACCTCTGGGGTACCTTCTAGCTATGGCTCTATGATGTTATGGATTCTACATATTAAAATGTAGTATTTTTTTTTTTTTGCCTTTTGGAGGGCAATTGGGGTTAAGTAACTTGCCCAAGATTACATGGCTAGTTGTTTTGTGTGGGTGTTAAGTGTCTGAGGCCAGAACTGAACCTGGGTCCTCCCGACTCCGGGGCTGGTGCTTTACTCACTGCTCCACCTAGCCACCCCTAAAATGTAGTATTTTTTCTTGATTTCATCTTTAATTCTTTAAAAATGCTCTGTTAACATTTTTTCCTTCCAGAATTTATTTATTTTCAGTTTTCAATATTCATTTCCACAAGATTTTGAATTCCAAATTTTCTCTCCATCTTTCTCCTACCCTCCACTCCAAGATGGCAAGCATACTGATTATCCCTTCCCCAACTCTGTTTTTTCTTTTATCCCCTCTTATTTCCCCCCCCCCCATGTTAACATTTGACATAGATGGCACAGTAGTTAGAGCACTGGGTAGGAGTCAGGAAGACTTGAGCTCAAATTCAGCTTCAGACACCTACTGGCTATGTGACCCCTGGGTAAGACACTTAATCTCTGCCTCAATTTTGTCATGTGTAAAATGGGGATAAAAAATAGCACCTCTCTCCCATGATGGTTGTGAGGAGCAAATGAGATAATAATTGTAAAGCACTTAGCACAGTGCCTGACACTGCTATATAAATGTTATTATTGCCATCATTATTGTTAGTTTACCTGTTGATTAAGACCACTCTGTTCCTGTCCTTATTTTGCATGGATTGTAATCTGATGCACAGGACCAAGAGCATCGTCCTTCAGGCAGTGGCCCTACCTCTACCAGCACTGTCCAGTGGAGCAGCCCCAGTGGAGATGTGACTGGGTAACTGGATCTGCAGCTCCTCTCTAGTCACCTTTTCTGAACTCCCAGAAAACAAATATTTCCATCACTAAAATCCTTGGTATTATCAAGTTCACTGGCAAAAATGGGCATATTTTTTTCAATTAAAAGGACACTAAAGATGTGTTGTATACCAGCCTTATCTTCCCTCTTTACTCCAGCCAAAGTGGATTATTTGGCATCCAGAACAATATACCTTCTCACCTGCAATAAGGATCACTGAGCCTTTCTATGCACCATGCTGAAAAAATTTCCCTGCATGTGCTGTCTCCCTCTATTAGAATGTGAGCTTTCAAGAGTGGGGATTGTCTCAATGTTCTATTTTTATCCCCAGCACTTAGCAAATGTCTTTGCATACATTATTTAATAAATGCTTTTTCATTCATTCATTCACTCACAGAACTCTTCAAACTAGAGCATACCAGTTAGTAAGTATGGGAAAAACTCTTCCTCAACAGATATCAATGGCACATAGCAACACGACTCTAAATGACATCTGCATAAGAAGGGCGGCTGCCAAAGGGATGACTCTTATGAATTTTGGATGTGCTTGTGACACACAGACAACACTAGATGGCCCTGGAGATCAGACTCCAACGACTTGTTACCAAGGTTACATGACTTTATGCAGTCCTAGGAAGTTCCATCATAGAAATCTTTGGGGACTTAAGTGCAGAAATTAATATGAGAATTAGAGTGGGGGTTGGAAGAAAATGAAATTTTTACCATTGTCAAGTCAGTTAAATGGGGCAAAGCAAGAGGGAAAGAGAACCTATCAGAGATCAGACTGCAGCCATGTCAATAAATCTGTAGGACTACTGAACTTGTAAGCATTTGTTTCCTGGAGTGCTTAATTTCCTTTACTCTTACATGTGTCTCTTTGGTTATTGGAAGAGAATGACAGCACTGAAGAAAAGATGTTCACATGCAGAAATGAAGGTGAAAGACACACCATAATTTCACTTAATTATATAGGTTTCTTTGCTCAGGTTCAGAACAGGTTTGGGTATTTGCTAGAATTCTCTTGATGATTATGAAGATGGATGTAGCATTTGCTGTGAAGAATTTCTAGAACTGCGAAACCGACTTTCTCTAAAATTCCCACTTATAGTTCAGTACTAGACTACACCTTTATCTTCCTTCACATGGCATTGTGGGTTTAGAATCAGAAGTTATGAGCTTGAATCCCAGCTCTTCCATTTTACTGATTGACCTTGGGCAAGTCACTTCAACTCTGTGGGCTTCAAATTTCTTCTTCTGTAAAATGAGAAGGGTTGAGATCAGGCAAGCTGGGAGGAATGGACTAAATGACTCATTCCATCTCTCAAACCCCATAATTTTATGATTCTATACTCCTTTCTTCCTCTCTTCTTTGAAACAGTCATTATTCCTAGGACTAAAACATTAATATTCTCTCTTTGTGAAAGTATACATGTATGTATTTATACATGTAGACTATGAGCTGGGCCCAGAATTGAACAGAGTGAAATGATTTGACTGGGATACTTCAAAGTTCTTTTCAATGGCCTTAAACTTCTCCTTGAAATAAAGGCCTATACTTTAATAACAGTATTCTTCTAGTGACGTTGTGTGACTTTGAGTCATAGAACACCATGACCTGTGAAGAACTGATATTGAGAATTCCCCAGTGGAGCAGTGAAGAAACGCAGGGCAGGCATGAGCACGTAGTGTACACAATGCTGCAGAATTTATGAAGTGATGTAAGAGTTGTCATCAAATAAAAGTATAATTGAGTACTCTTTACTGAAGGGAACCCTCTAAAAGATACAGCAAAGAGAGTTCATGAAAATATTTTTTAACAGCACTGCTTTTTGTGAATTACTTCTCATCAGTGTGTGAAAAGGAGTGGTTGTTACAGGATAAAAGCTGGTCTTAAAAGAGTTGAGGGTGTGCTGGTGTTAGCTGCCAAGATTTCAGGCACATAAGAGGAGATCCAGGCATGAGATGTTATATAAGAGATGAAAACAACCTGGCATTTGGGCAGAATACAGACTAATACAAAGATAGGAGTGAGTAGTAAGTCTGACCCTCACACGACCCTCTTACAAGCATGACAGGAAGCTGAAATGAGGAACAGTAAGAATGGGACAATACAGTCAAATGAGACTGTTTGTCAGTGGTAGTCTACCTAAGGCTAATCCTCATCCATAGAAAAGAGACTGTGGGATTGTCTGTTTCTTTAAGATGATGTCATTAGCTACTGTATTAAGAGGAGAGGGTGACTTTTGGAGCCAAGATGGTGAAGGGAGGAATGAGCCTTCTGAAGCCCTCCCAATTTCCCCTCCAAACAACTAGAAAACTGCCTCAGAATTGCTGTAAGAACTGGGAAGCAGCTTACCAGCCCAGTAGGAAAGGTCTGTTTCACTGGAGTGGGAGGAGATAGAGGTTCAAGCAGCAGTAGCAGGAGTAGCAAGCCTCATAGCAAGGGGCCTGCAGCAAGACTCCAAGCCTGAGGTAATCCACCAGCAAGGCCCACCCTCCTGCAAGCCAGCAGCTCCCTAGGCAAGTGAGCAGTCAATGCAGCACAGCAAGGCACCACTCCCAGCACAAACCCTTGACCTCTTTGCTGACCAGTAGTAAAACCCTGCCCTGGAGCTGGCCAACAATGAGACCCACCCCTGGGGTCTACCAACAGAGAGACCCTATTTCTGTAGCAACCTAGTAGCAAGGCCCCAACCCTTGGTTAGATAAGCAACAAGATCCCTCCCCCAGGGCTAGCTACCAGAAAGACTCCATTACCATAGCGATCAGCAAGGCCCTACCCCTGGAGCTGGCCAGAAAGACTCCATTACCATAGCGATCAGCAAGGCCCTACCCCTGGAGCTGGCCAGCAGCTAAACTCCACACCCAAGGGAGGCCAATGGGGAGACCCTACTCCCCCCCCCCCCCCCCCCCCCCCCCCCCCCCCCCCGCCAGCACAAGCCAGAAGGGAAGCCTACCCTCCAAAGAAAATAAGCAGAGTCTAGAAATCCAGTGAAAGCTGGCAGTAAGACCCAGAGCCCCAGCACAAAAAGCTGGGGACAGTGCAACTATCACATAAAAATACCGACTCACAAAAAGAAAGACAGAAAAAAATGAGCAAAAAACAACAAAAAAGAGCTTGACTAGAAAGATACTATGATGATAGGGAGGATCCAGGCATAAACTTAGAAGAGGACAATAGTGTCAAAACGGCTACATGAGAAGCCTCAAAGAAAAATATAATTTGGTCTCAGGCCCAAAAGAATTCCTGGAAGAGCTTTAAACGGATTTTTAAAAAGCAAATTAGAGAAGTGGAAGAAAAATTAGGGGGAAATTGAGAGTAATGCAAGAGAATCATGAAAAAAGAGTCAATAGTATGGGAAAGGATATACAAAAATGTACTGATAAAAATAACCCCTAAAAAATAGATTTGGCCAGTGAATAGAGAGCACCAGTCCTGGAGTCAGGATGACATGAGTTCAAATCTGACCTCAGACACTTGACACACTTAGTAGCCGTGTGACTTTGGGCAAGTCACTTAACCCCAATTGCCCTCCAGAAAAGCAAAAAAAAAAAAATAGATTTGTCCAAATGGAAAAGAAGTAGAAAAGCTCACTGATGAAAATAATTCCTTAAAATTGGAATTGAACAGGTGGAAAATAATGACTCTATGAGACATCAAGATATGATAAAGCAAAATTTAAAAAGTAAAAATAAAATAGAAGAAAAAATTAAATTTTCATTGGAAAAACAACTGAACTAGAAAATAAACTGAGGAGAGATAATATAAGAATTATGGGACTACCCAAAAGTCATGATGGGGGAAAAAAAAAGACCTGGACATCATCTTTCAGGAAATTATCAAAGAAAACCAGAAGGCAAAATGGAAATTAAAAGAATCCACCAATCATTGTCTGAAAGAGATCCCAAAATGAAAATTCCCAGGAACATACTAGCCAAATTCCAGAGCTCACAGATCAAGGAGAAAGTATTGTAAGCAACCAGGAAGAAACAATTCAAATATCATGGAGCTACAGTCAAGATGATACAGGAATTGGCAGCTTCCACATTAAAGAAGTGGAGGGCTTGATATATTATGCCAGAAGGCAAAGGAGTTAGGATTACAACTGAGAATCACATACCCTGAAAAACAGAAAACAATCTTTCAGGGAATAAAAGGATATTTAATGAAATAGAAGACTTTCAAGCATTTTTTTTTTCTTTTTTGAGGGGGAAAGGCAGAGCCATTTGGGGTTAAGTGACTTGCCCAATGTCACACGGCTAGTAAATATGAAGTATCTGAGGCTGGATTTGAACTCAGGTCCTCCTGACTCTAGGGCTGGTGCTCTATTCATTGTGTCACCTAGCTGCTCCCCAAGCATTTCTAATAAAAAAAAAACCAGAGGTGAATAAAAGATTCACTTACTTTTTATTATAACTTATTGTCTGTTGTGATTTCATGAAGACAAACATTAAAGCAAATTTTCTGGGTAATCTATTTTTTTCTTTCAACTAAAAACAAGGTCTGGTCCTTATTAAATGTACATTCCCTTCTGCATTCTAGATATGCAGTTGTCTACAGGATCCACTATGAAAATAATCCAGTGAAAATGTTCTGATGTAATTCTTACCACCTGCAAGCAATTTTAAGATTACAAAAAGAAGTTAATAGGTTAGATACTCGTAGAAACCTAATTTATAAGTTGTTTTTCTTTGGGGAAAAAAGCATGAAAATATAAAAAAAAATTGGATAAAATGGAATCCACATTCAAATCTGTGCTAATAAGTACATATAACATGCAGATATAAACCTATGTTTACTTATTCACTCATTCATTCATTTTTATTTATTTGCTTGCTTATTTATTCATTCATTCATTTATTTGTTTATTTGTGGCTTAAACAAACTGGTAGGACAAAATGTTTTTGACCAGGCTTAAATTCACAAGACTTAAGAGTTTGGACATAATTCACTCACTGTCAGCATTAAATGATTAGAAATGGTATAGTATTCACTAGGAAGTACTTGAGAATTAAGGGAATGTACAAATATAATGATTTGAATATTTTAAATTAAGGTATATTATTCAAATGTCAAAACTTAGTACTCTCACTAAAGACTTTATTAGAATTTGGAAAATTGGTACTTGATGGGGCTGAGAACCTAAAAGTATCAGATTTATTCACATTTTAAAAGACAGTGAATGTAGAAAAGTTCCATACAGCTATCTTACAAAATGGGAAATATTGTGGTTGGCTACAATCACAATCATAGTAATAGCTAGCTTTTACATAGCACTTGAGGATTTGCAGTTTTTTATATGCTGTCTCATTTGATTGTCACTCTGTACTTTGAATTCACTGAAACATGGGAAAACTTAATAAACTCTTTACAACTATATTATTATATAAATTATACAACTATTATTATATTATATTAAATTATACAACTACGGTATAACTCTTTGATCCAGTGATAGTGGCCTCCTGGCTGTTCCAGGAGCAGGACACATCTCTCAGCTCCTGGAACTTTTCTTGGGTTCTATCCCACGCCTGGAATGCTCACTCCTCAACTTGGTCTAATGACTTCGTTGGCTTCCTTTGAGTCTCAACTAAAATACCATCTTTTAATGGAAGACTTCCCAAATTTGCTATTTATCCGATAGATAACTTGCTTTGTATATATTTGTCTATTTGTTGTCTCCCCCATTAGAGTGTAAGTTCCTTGGGGGCAGGGACGGTCTTTTGCATCTTTGTATCCCCAGCACTTAGCACAGTCCTTGGCACATAGTAAGCACTTAATAAATGTTTATCAATTCCTTGATTACAAAGGGAAGCAGAACCAATAAAATGATATACACAATGAATGGAAAGAACAATAAATTAAAAAAAAAAGAAACTGAACACTGTGTTATTATAATAATCAAGTTTAGCCCTAAAGAAAACACACTTCTCTGGTTTGGTAGGGGATAGAGTAATGAGACATTACATATACTGTTATATTTGATTAATGTGTTGGTAATTTGCACTGAGCTATTTTTTTTTCCTTTTGTTACTCTTTCTTTTAAGGGGATGGCTCGCTTGTGGGAGTAGGGGAGGGGGACATATATTTAGGCATTAAGATACTTAAAAATGATATCAATAGAAAATTGAAAAGAAAATGGAATTACTTTGCTCCTAGTGTCTGTAAAATTCTCCACAGCCAAAAAAAAAAAAATCTTGAGGGGCAGGGCAGGAATCAGACCAAAGTCAGTTCAATAATGTCTGAGAGACTGAGATAAAGGACAGATTGCCATCACAAATTAAGTTTTACACCTCAGATACAACAGTTTTCCCTTACTTAGAATATCTGTTCTTTCCTAAATGTGATTGATAAGAAAAGTTAGAAATTTGTAGGTAATCTAGATTCAATTAACATATCAAAAGGTAACATAGATGACTATGGCATAAAATAAAATGAGCTACCTTTTGGAACCTTTAAGGTGGGTGAAATAACCTATACTTTATAATTGTGTTAAAATTTTAAATAAAAAATTTACAAAGTATAAAATGACTAGGTTCAAATTCTGCCACAGACCTTGGCTGACCCTGGGCAATTCATTTAGTCTTTGTCCCTCAGTTTCCTTATCTGTAAAATTAAGGTCCTATCTGACTAAATCTATGATCTTGTATTTCTTGTGGGAGAGATGTCTTTAATCATTCCTTCCTATTCAAAAAATCCTTTTCTCTATATTTGCTTTTAGTTTCCATGATGACAAAGGATGCATCACATATACCATATGTTTATTCTTGAGTACTTTCTTTCATCTATTTTCTCATTAGTAGTTCCACAGGTTTATTGTGATAAATTACATCACCACTTTTAGGATAAGAAATGTTTTGTTCTACCTTCACTGTATTCTGTTTGAACATGAACTCAAAAGGTGTACTGAAAAATTAATCTTTTCCTTCAGCACCTTTTCATTTACTCATCAGGTATGTGTATTGTCTGTCAATACTAAGGAATTAGATTCAGAAGTTTCTGTTTGTAACATGAATTTTTCATGGTGAACCACAATATTTCCCATATGCTTTGGACCCTAATTTTATCTGTCAGTGAATGTAAGAATAATAATATATAAAGCAGAGTGTCACATACATTTTGATTTTTAAAAATAAGTTTTTATTGAAATATTTTTGTTTTTATATCACTTATATTACCCAACCCATCCTCCCTCCTCTCCCCAAGAGTCATCCATTAAAACAATTTAAAAAGGTGTGTTTCTATGTGTATGGTAGAGGGAGCAGGGTTCAGCAAAACCTTTGTATGCAGTGTTTCACCTCTGCAAAGAAATTGGGAAAAGAATATTTTCATATCTATTCTTTGGGGTCAGCTTTCATTTTTAACTTTATAACTTTTAATTTTGGTTATTTTGTTGTTCTTTCCATTTCCATACACACATATATCAGTGTGTATATTGTTTTTCTGATTCTTCGTATTTTACCCATTTCATATATCTTCCCATGTTTTCCTGTATTCATCGAAGTCATTGTTTTTTTTTTTTCTTTCTTTCTTTCTTAGCAATTGGGGTTAAGTAACTTGCTCAAGGTTACACGGCCAGTTATTTCTGGGTGTAGTGCTGAGTATCTGAGGCCGGATTTGATCCAGGTCATCCCGACACTGGAGCCGGTGCTCTTACTCGCTGAGCCACCTGGCCGCCCCTAAGCAATTGGGGTTAAGTAACTTGCTCAAGGTTACACGGCCAGGTGTTTCTGGGTGGGTGCTAAGTGTCTGAGCCCGGGATTTGATCTCCAGGTCTTCTCAACACTGGAGCCGGTGCTCTTACTCGCTGTGCTACCTGGCTGCCCCAAAGTCATTGTTTCTTACAACACAGTAATATTTCCTTTCTTATATACCAAAATTTTTTGGTCATTCCCAACATCAGTGGGCACTTACTTTATTTCTAGTTCTTTGCTACTACAAAAAAGTATTGCTGTAAATGTTTTGGTGTATACACAGAGCTACTTACATAGCAGCTGAATCCCTGGGTCAAAGAATAAGCACACTGTAACCACATGCACATAATTCCATGTTGCTTTCCAGAAGGATTAAACCTGATAGCTCTACCAACAGTGCATTACTGTGTCCATCTTTTCAGACACTCTCCAACACTGACTTCTTGTGTTTTGTCATGTTGGCCAATTTGATGGCTGTAAGGTGAAACCTCAGAGTTGCTTTGTGCTTCTCTTATTATTAGTGATTTCGAGTATTTTGTGGTTTTTAATAGTTTGCAATTCTTCCTTTGAGAACTGCTTGTTCATATCTTTAAATACTAAACATTAGGGAATAGCTTTTGTTCTTATTATTCCTAGTAGTTGCCTAGGCATCTTGGATATCAGTTAGGCCTTTATAAGGGATATTTGTTATGAAGATTTTTATTTTCACAGTCAACTGATTCCCTTCATATCTTAGCTCTATTGATTTCTTCTATGCAAAAACTCTTTAATTTCATATAATTAGGCAACTATTTTTAAAAATCTAATATATGTAATGTTTCATAACTGGGGACTTCCCCGCGCCTCCACTTCTGCAAAGAAGTTGGTAGGAAGGTAGAAGGGATTCACCGGCGTGTTCTTTATAATTCTGCAACATTGGTCAGTTGGTTTTTTTTTGTGGCAATTGTTCCTTATACCTACGTTGCTGTAGTCATTGTGTATGTTCCTACTTCTGCTTACTTCACTTTGAATCAGTTCATATACGTCTTCTTGTGCTCCTCTGTATTCCTCAAGTTTGTCCAGTCTTACAGAACAGTAATATTCTATTTATGTACCTTAATATATTTAGTCATTCTTCAGTTGCTGGGCAATCTGCTTTGTTTCCAGTTCTTTGCTATCACAAAAAAAAAATGCTGCTATAAATACTTTGTTATATGTGGAGGCTCCCTTGCCCTTTTTTCGATCAGTTGCCTCCTTTGCATATGTACTAGTGAAATCTTTGGGTGAAAAGATATGGGCATTTTAACCACTTACTTTTCATAATTCCAGACTGCTTTCTAGAATGTCACATATGTTAAAGGCATATCTACCACTATATGGGAGAAGCATGGCACAGGGAGAAAGCATGAACTTGGGAGTTTCAGAACTTAAATTTAAATACTGCCTTTGCTACATACTATGTGACCATAGGCAAATTACTTAATCTCTCTGCATCTCAGTTTTCACCTCCAAAAAGTAAGGATGTTGGACTAAATGACCTCCAAAGGTCCTTCTAGCTTCACTTGGGTGGTCATAACTGGTTAAAGTTAGAAAACCTCAGTGGCTGAGGTGACATATTATATGACAGCCAAGGAGGAATTGGAATATAATGTGATAATATGGCTTTGAATCCCACCTCAGACACAGCTGAATAACCCTGAGCAGATCTCTTTACCTCAGAACCTCAATTTATTTCATGTCCAAAATGGAAACACTACTCCCACTATTTAATTCACAGGATTGTTGTGAGATGAATATGGAAAAACTTAAATTGTTATATAATACGAATTATTATTGCCAAGGCTTTCATGTTTTGTGGACTACTGGTCTTGAAGAAGACTGGATTAAAATTACATTTGCAGCTATCTGCCAATGTACAAGAGACATCAGGACTATACATAATCAGTTTGTGGATAACACTGTTAGCTTGTAACAGGTAGGCAGGTGGGTAACTGGAGAGAATGAAAAGAGTGTAGTTAAAAAAAATACACACACACACAAGAAATCAGGCCAAAAGAGTGAATGCAAAATTGTATTGAACTTGTTTCTATAATTTATTTTAGATGATGAGCAAGAAATGAAAGTTGCTCGCACAATTCCTGCTTCCAGAATTACCTATTGGGTGATGGCAACTATAGGAAGGTACTGGTTTTGCCCAGTTATGATAGAGGAGTGATCCTAGAAATGTTAATATGATTAGGAAATAAAATACTCAAAAGTATGGCATATTTTTCTCTTGCTCACATTTCTAACTCCTAGAGCTGGTCTTCCTTCACACTGACCTTCAGTTGTCCTCTAATGGGGATTGTGAGTCTGCAAAGAAGGTAGTAAGTTATTTGTGTGCCTGACTAGGGGGACGGGAACTACCTTTTTAACTGTTCATACTTGCTCTACGATGTATGGAACTTTTCAACAAGAGGAAATGATAAATGACATGAAGTTAAAGATTTCCTCATCTTCAATTCTGAATTAGATTTAATGATTCAAACAGGAAGACTAAAACAGCAAAAGGAGTATTTTTCATATGGTAACAGATTTTCTTCTTTAATTTATATAGGGTTGAAGCTTTGAGAGAAGCAGCATCTGCTGTAGAACAAGAAAAAGAAATTCTCCTAGAGATGATCCATTCTATACAAAACAGCCAAGAAATGAGACAAATCAGTGATGGTAAGAATTCTTTCCCAAAGCTACATCATCAATATTTATTAAACATTTGCAGTGTATAAGTAGTTCCTTTTATGTGTGTCTGAATATTTTAGAAAATACATTTATCTTTCACATGGAGTTATGATTTAACTAAGGAACTTAAGCCAAATATTGTTATTTGTACTTTTAACCTCAATTTTTTTTCCTACCAGTTGATTTGCTGTAGAAATGTAAGCCAATACATAGTTAAAACCAGTGAGGGAATTCTCAATCTGGGAAGAGGGCCACACCAGAAATACATTGCTTGACCTTTGGTGGAAGCATATTAGGTTGCAGTAGAAAATGTGAGCTCAAACTTTTTATTATACTAAGGCCTTCATTTATGTGATGGTTAGTCTTCAATCAGAGTCTATCTTTAAGACCCTGAATTGGAATTAACTGAAAAAGGCCTAAGGATTCCCCCTCCCCCCAAAAACTGGCACAAAAGCTCTGCCTCACACTAAATTGGCATACTTTCCTCTTAAGACTCTCCCATATATCTTTGCTAATTTAAAATACAAACCTTAAGAACATCAATTAAAAAAATACAAAAAATCAGAAATTCAGAAGGGAGACGAAAACAGGACAATTTTGTTACTACCATGTTAAATTCTGTAAGCACTTTTAAAAAACAAAACTATACATAAGATAAGTTTAGTTTCATACACAATCTTTTTTGTTTTTTTTGCATATTAGAATTTTGTGTTAATATTTGTGAAGCTCATAATAAAGAAAATAAAAAGTAAAGTTTAGAGATCAGAAACTCAGAAATAATATACAAATAATAAGTAAATATTAAAAAAGAAAGGAAGAAAAAACCTCAAAGAAAATTAGATGGGAAAGAAAAAGAATAATTGATGTAATAATGTGCCCTTAGTGTACAAAATATGATGTGACTCTTTTGACTTGTTTTTCAAAGAGAACTGAGTAACCTGACTCAATCCCTCTTACAGCCAATGGTAAATACATATTTGTGAGCTCAAAAATGAGGGTTAGGTATGCAGACCAAGTTAACTGAATCATACACACAATGAATATATATGGCTTTGGTCTCAAATGTATTTTATATACTAATAAACTAGCTTATTACTCCAGACAAGCAGTTAATAAGAGAATGCTGAAATAATGTTGTAGAATAGACAGCCAGCCCATTATTTCCTTGTGAGTAATTATGTGCTAGATTATTTCCTCATCATTACTCTTGCCACTCACCTAGCCTAGATTCTGTTTACTAGACTTGGCTAAATTGCTTGTTTCTTTCTTGATCTTCTATCTGGAAATAATAGGGTGACTTTCTGGACAGTATGGTTTCCCCTTTACCCACATGCTATAATTTTTCCAGCAAATTCTGAACCTTTCAATTGTATACAATGGTCCTTGCTTCCTACAATATGATCCATTTGGTTAGTTAGCCTTTTCCTCTCCTCTCCCATTTATTAAGTTTTGTTTTAATTTAATTTTTTTATTATTATGAATGACAAATACCAACAAACATCATTTTCAAGTAAAAGAACAGAAAAAGATTATATATGAAACCATTCATCTCCACTATGTCCAACTTGTTTCCTTTTTAAAAACTATTTATTAAATTTAATACCTTGGTTTAAAAACTGTCTTGTCTGTCTATTTCCCTCTGAATCTTTCTGTTCTCTTCTGTAGTTTTAAAAATGCCTCATTGAAGCTCTTTTCTCTTCTTTTTTTTGGCGTTATTATTGATAACCTCTTTTTCCTTTGCCCCACCTCCCCAATTAAAAAAAAATCTCTCTTGTAACAACTAATCATTGTAAAGCAAAACAAATTTATACAATGGCCATGTCTAATAAGTGTATTTCATTTAATACAGGAGGTCGGAATATTTCATCATTAGTCCTCTGGGATCACATTTGATCACTGCCCTAGTCAGAATTCTCAAGTCTTTAAAAGTTGCTTTTCCTTACAAAGTTGTAGTCATTGTGTAAGTTGCTGTCTTGGTTCTGCTCAATCCACTTTGCATCAGTCCTACATAAGTGTTTCTAGGTTTCTCTGAATCTATCCCTTTCATTATTTCTTAAGGCACAATAATATTGTTACATTTATATGCCATAACTTGTTCAGTCCCAAATGATGGGAACCCCACTAGTTTTCTATTCTTTGCTATGACAAAAAGTATTGCTAGAAATATCATATCCTTGTTTTGAGTACATATGCTTCAGGTGCACTTACCACTCTTAATATAGAACGTTGGGAGGTTCTTAGGTTTATCCTGTTACCTTCAGGTAAAATTTATAAATCAGTTATTCCAGAGAACCTATCCCATTTTCCTGTTACCTCCTTTTTTGTAATTTGTTTTATTTAACATCTCACAGAATCTTAAGAGTTGTAGGGGATTTAAGAGATAAGTGAATCTAACCCTATCTAAACCATGACCCTCACCTACAGTATCTCAGCAAGTAGACATATTCAGTTGCTGCTTGAAGACCTCCACTAATGGGTTACTAACCTAACTAGCTGCATCTTTTCCTTGAGCATATTTCAAGATACATGCTGCAACTGACATATCTTCAGTTCATTATCTTTTTTTCTGATGTAGTAGTATGGTTACTCTTTAAAAAAGGATATAGTGTAAGTTTGACATGACCTGTTCTTAATGTCTCCCCTATTTCCTAAGGGCTCACAAGCCCTCTTTTACCAATATGTTATAAAACATCAGGAATCAACATCAACCTTACCTTCCTACAGATTGAAGTATCTACCTTTTCCCTTTCAAAAACTGGAACAGGTTCCCATCTCTAGTCCTATGACACATCTCCCATCACAACTACACAGAGATCACAGAGAACAATTCAGACAGTCAGCAAGTAGTTACAATTTAGCAGTAACATCTGCAAGTTCTTTCAGGATTCTGGAATGTGGTTTTGTCTAGATTAGTTAACATTCATTAAGGACACTAGGTGCTTTCATCTCCTTACTTCTCTGATTTAAATTTCCTATGAACTGTTTTTCTTCGAGCCTCAGTTTGTCTGAAAGCATAGTGTATAGTATAGTGTGAAGAGGTCCAGATTTGGAGTCAGAATACCTGGGCTCAAATCTTGGCTTTGCCACTTACTACATATATAATGCTTAATAACTTACTTCACCTTTTGGGGTCTCAGCTTCCTAATCTATAAAGTGAAGAATTATTGTAGATGACCTCTAAGGTCCCTTCCAATTCTAAATCTATGATCTTTGGCAGAGAAAACAGAGCAAAATGGGAACTGAGTAGTTCTAATTTTTCTCCAATGTATATTATCTTCCCATCCATGACAAGCTGGGTTTCTTTCTTCCTTGATCATTTTGCTCTCAACTTGACTTTTGAAATCAAAAAGAGAGCATTTTATGAATAAATCATATATTGCAAGCCTCAGCTCCTATTGGCCCCTAGTTACCCAGATACCATTCATAAATTATCTTGATAAGCTTTTTGTATTCAACTTTAATTAGGTGCCTTCACTTCAGTCCCTTGTACATTCCAATGCTTTCAGTTTCTTTAAACATGTCCCCTTTTCTTTTTCATTAGAAGAAATTTTGATTAGATCACTAGAATTTTGTTAAGAATCTCCTTCAGGTCACAGCATCTTACTTACACTATTGCTGAATTCTTGAAATATGGTTACCTAATAGTCTTAGGGTTTATTTTAGACTATAACTGAGATTCTTTCCCTTACCTGTCACAAACCACCACAAAAGATTGGGATGGCCACTGCCTCCCAAGGGTTATCATTAACTTCACCAGTTCTTCCTTACTGATTTTAATCAGGTCCAGTGAGTAGTACTTTTCAATTCTTCCTCTTTCAAAAAATGAAGGCAAGGCATGAATTTACTATCAGGAGAAAGAAACATCCATGCAGGGTAACCTGGTAGAGTGTTAAGTGCACTGGATCTGAGGTTCACACCCTGGTTTTCCCACTTATAACATGTGCCCATGGGTAAGTCACAGCTTCTCTTCACTTGGAAAGTGAGGATACTGTCATATGCAGCCTAAATTTGAGGGAGGCTAGGTGACACAGTGGATGGAGTGCTGGGCCTGGAGTCAGGAAGACTCATCTTCCTAAGTTCAAATCTGTCCTCAGACACTTACTAGCTATGTGACCCTGGACAAATCACTTACCTCAGTTTCCTCACCTATAAAATGAGCTGGAGAAGAAAATGGCAAACCACTCGGTATCTTTGCCAAGAAAACCTCAAATGGGATCATGAAGAATTCGACATGACTGAAATGACTAAACAAAAAGTCCTAAATTTAGAGCTGGAAAAGTCCTTAAGTTGAATCCCCTCATTTTATACATCGGGAAACAGACTTCCAAAGAGGTTGTGCCTTACCCAGGATGGCAGTAAGTTACAGAGCTGGGAGAGGCTAATTTATCTCAGCTCCAAATTCAGTGTTTTAGATAGCTTAAGTGTCTCCTCACAAATATATCTCATCTCAGCCACTTTTATGATTCATCTAATCCTTTCAGTTAGCCCAATTACCTGTAGTAGAGACTCCCATCTATAATTATAGTATGTTTCTCAATCCTTTGATCCACACATACCACAATGTTCTTTACTATGCCTCCCTCATCTCAGATGTGGATTTCCACATAGATGAATAATCCTTTTGATGTACAGTACACTTTCTCCCCTTCTACCTATTCTGGTCCTCTTGAATAAGATATACTGTCTCACTGTCACATTCCATTTATGAGTTGCCACTCATAAAGGCTCAATAGGACTTAGTGAAACACAAACTTCTGACCAATAAGATTCACACTGTTATATACTCCATGCACAGTTATATTGCTAAACCTAATAATATTTTTTTTCCACCTTCATTATTATTGTATCCCACTGATTTTATATCTACAGCTGTTCTTTTTTTATTTTTGAGAATGGCTGTCCCTATCTCAGGCTGGAAATGCAGAGGGCTTGCATTGACTCAATCTTTCCTTTTCTTTTTAGTTTCAAGCCAATCTCCAAGAAAATACATTCTTTCCCGTTCTTGTTGGTTATACTTAATCTCTGAAGAAGAGTTCACCACTCCTGTATTTTATGCTATGATCACAAGAGTTTAATCCTATTTGCCTCTTCATCAGTAAATTTCTTATCCTTCATTTTAATCATATTTCTTCCTACTCTTTTGTGAAGACAGTATATTAAGTAGAGCAAGAGTTCTCCGTACATAACAGCATATTCATGCAACCAAAATA
Organism: Petaurus breviceps papuanus; assembly: GCF_028583685.1. NCBI lineage: Eukaryota > Metazoa > Chordata > Mammalia > Diprotodontia > Petauridae > Petaurus > Petaurus breviceps. The sequence continues at coordinate 11,561,858 of NW_027187351.1, forward strand.
TTATTGACACAAACCTGTTTCTTGTTGGTATCAGCTAACTATACAAAGCATTTTCTTTTTATTCAGGAGAAAGAGAAGAATTAAGTCTAACAGCAAATCGTTTGATGGGAAGAACCCTCACAGTTGAAGTTTCCGTAGAAACAATTAGAAATCCCCAGCAGCAAGAATCACTTAGGCATGCCACAATGATTATTGATGAAGTGGTCAATAAGTTTCTTGATGATTTGGGAAATGCCAAGAGTCATTTAATGTCATTGTATGGGGCTTGTTCATCTGAGGTACCACCTGGACCAATTGATCAGAAATTTCAATCCATAGTAATTGGATGTGCTCTTGAAGATCAGAAGAAAATTAAGAGGAGATTAGAGACTTTGCTTAGAAATATTGAAAACTCTGATAAAGCTATCAAGTTGTTGGAGCATTCGAAAGGAGCTGGTACAAAAGCTTTGAAGCCAACTAGCTTAAAGCAAATTTAAATAGCTTGGGCAACTTAAAGGTGCAAATGAGTTTCCATGTAAAGATAAGTACTATTTTAAGTGATAGATACATGTATTCCCTTGTAAATGTTGGGCAGACCCATTCATTCTGTTTCAGCTGATAAAAATATTCTAAGTGTCATTGCTCTCACCATGGAGACATTTATAACTAGAAAATATTAACTATAGCTCTATTTTTTAAGTGAATGTCTTATTATCTGGTATACCATTACTTTTGACTGTATTTTGAGTAAAAACACTTAACTACGTGAAAACAAAAAGTGTGTAGACGATAGCAGTATTCATCGGTACTGTTTTCTCCCTTGTACCATCTATCTTGCAGTGCAAGTCAACTTGGCAAATATATCAACTACAATTTTTTCATCTAAAATTTGTCATATAGTTTAGACTGTATGCAGCAGCTGGCTGATATTATTCTGACCAGAGCAGTCCTAGGTCCTGTCTGGTGTACAACGGCATGGAAGCAAATTCATTCATTCCACACTTACTTATTAAATACCTATTAAGTTGACCATAAGACCCTAAGTCAATCAACACTGAGTGCCTTAAGAGAAATCCAAGATATGGTCCTTGCCCTTAAGAAGCTTCTACCAGCATATGTGGCCATAGAAAAGTGACTTTAATTCATTTTACAGACATTTGTGGAGCATCTTCTAAGCTTAAGACATGACGGTACCTACTATTATGCAGACAAAAATGAGTAAAGCATGATCCCTGCTTTTGAGGATCTTTGTCTTAAAGGTTGACTTATGCCTGGGGATATATGGTTCTCCCTAATCTGCTATATTGGGTTCTGAACAGTTTGCTTTCATTCTAAAGATATGTTTGAGGAAATTCCAAAGAACGAAATTTCCTAAACTAGAATAGTGTGCTGGGGGAAGGGGGAACCACTAATGCGATTTTATTCTGACTTATATGAATTATATTCAGTATAGAATTGGAGCCAAACACAAATTGCTAATCCTAGTTTGGCAACTTCCCAGTATTCGGCAGACCCTTAGCTTTTACCTCCCTATCCTGAAATCCAGCAAGTGTGCCCTTAAAAATCTAATTTGGTTGGGAGTTAAATCTAATGGACAAAAAACATTCTGAAGATAAATATGATTCGGGCTGTGTAGTTTGGGGTTATTATCCATACTTCAGGTCCTCATCACAGGTATAGATAGATAATGTTATTGATTATACCTTGTTTCCTTTGTTCTCTTAAGACCCAGCTCTGGTGATATGTTCTCCATGAAGTCTTCCCTGATAGCCCAAGCTAGAAGTGTCCCACCCACCTAGAATTTCTTATGCTTGTTTGACCTTTCCTATGTACTTATCGTATTCTACCTTTATTACACATTTTGGCATACATTTTTATACTCTTACTAGACTGTAAGCTCCTTGAGGGAAGAGACTTACTTTTCCCCCCTATAATCTTTGTGTCCTTAGCATCTAGCACATAATATACAATAAATATTTATTGAATATTAACAGTGGACATGTATGTGTTGCTTATACGGCTAATCATGTGCTTTACCCATTCATTTGATCTTTTCAACAACACCAGGAGGTAGGGTAGCACAGCTATCATTTTTATTTCACCTATTAAAACAATGGAGCTCAGATTGTGAAAGTATTTGAGTGACTTGCCCAAGGCCACACAATGGTTGAAACCATGTTAAGGCTCCAAGATCAGTTATCTTTTCCAGTACACTGTGAGTTTCAAATTGATTCCAATTAAAATCAGTGGTGAGACATGGGAGACATTGGCACAGGACCACCCAGAATGGCATGCCTGTGTCAAAGAAGGCTCTGTGCTCTGTAAAGCAAAGCAGAATTGCAGTAGTTGTAAGGAAATGTGAGGTGTGCAAATTTAGTGGCATGCTCACTCCAAATGTTCTATGGACTATTTGTGCCTGATCTGTGGTAGACCCTTCTGAGCTCATATTGATCTGATCAGCCAGAGTCAGACAGTGTACCTTGACCCCAACATAGTGAGGTCATTTTTGGTTCTCTGAGAATAGGCAACCATCACCACCTACTACCTTTATACATTTCAAAATATTTTATTTTATGGGCTCTTGAGCACCATCTCAATACCTTTTTCTCCCTCTTTACCCTAGCCCTCATCTAGCCTTATCTCTTCCATTTCCCTCCTTTGCTCTCCAGCTTGAAACTGCTGAGTCAACACTAAAGTACAAAATAGACCCAACAGTATGACAGTCTGAAAGAGTATTCAGTTTGCATATTTTTAAAAAAGAACTTTCATGAAGACTGAGAATAGTATAAGCTATTTAGTTGAAAGTTCAATAAGACAATGCTGAATGTTTGGCTTTATTTTTTTTTTTGTCTTTTTGGAGGGGGGAAGGCAGAGCAATTGGGGTTAAGTGACTTGTCCAAGGTCGCACAGCTAGTAAGTGTTAAGTGTCTGGGGCCGGATTTGAACTCAGGTCCTCCTGACTCCAGGGCTGATGCTCTATTCACTGTACTATCTAGTTGCCCCTATGTTTGGCTTTATTACAAAAGCTAAGGGATCCCTTAACTTTTGTGGAAGGAAAATCCAATTTTTTTTTTTTTAAAGACTGAGGGGTGAAGGGAAAAGAGAGGATGACATAGTAAAATCACAGAAGGCTCTGTGTATTCTGGCCATAGAGAAGCCTAAGGATAGTTTCCAAGCATGTATCCCCTCCCAGCTTGAAAATGTAATAAATAAATAAGACCTGTTGAGAGGAAGGGGCAGAGTAAGCATAGGTGCAACTCTTGCTTTCCAAGGATCAGATCAAGCTTTGTGATGAAGGATTTAGGAACCTCTATTTTACCTGGTTATCAAACACATTTATCAGACCTATGGCCATATGGAAAAAATATTGACAACAAATGTGCAACTACTTGGCAAACTATAAATTATATCAATTAATGTGGGGGGTAAAAACCTCTAAAGGCCCTCATGTTTTGACATTTTTTCCTAAGTATTTATTGAGGTCATAATTGCAATCTAAAAAGTCATATAATGGTTTTTCCACTTAAATTCACAAAAATGTTTTAATAGCAATTATTAAAGGTGCTCAACTTCACTTTTAGTGCTGACAGCACTATTTTTTAAATTACTATGAATGAACATGCTACTACACATTTCTCAGGATGGTGGGGCTTGACCTGACTCAGGTAATCAAACACATCTGTAATTTCATCAATTCAGAATTTCTCTCCAGGGTGGCTAGGTGGTGCAGTGAATAGAGCACCGGCCCTGGAGTCAGGAGGATCTGAGTTCAAATCCGGCCTCAGACATTTAACACGCAAAAAAAACTAGCTGTGTGATCTTGGGCAAGTCACTTAATCCCAAATGCCCTCCAAAAAGCAAAAAAAAAAAAAAAAAAAAAAGAAATTCTCTCCAGCAATGTAGATCACAACCCATCCATGTCTGCCTATCATGCATGACTACTGTCCATGTTCTCCCTTAAATGTCATGGGTGTGAGACCGAGCTCACTTTCTCCTGATATTCTGAGTGTACAGTGGAGCACTCAGGCTGTCCACCTGCCATCATTCACTGTCACTATGTGCCCACTCCATTTTCTGTTCCTATTAGGCAATTTCTTGATGTCTTTTAATCCTTTATGTGCTCCTTTAGAATTCCTCCTTAATTCTCTGCTGCAGCCTGCTCACCCCCATCATGCATATTTCAGATACTTGTTTTTAATTCTGCAGAAACTGATAAACTCCATGTTTTACTTTCATGCAGCAACATTCGTACAATACTGGCAATGAGAAGATGAGCCGCTGCTTTTTTATGGGGATCACAGGGTCAATAAAGGGGCTATACAATTTACTGCTCTACCCTCCTCTTGTTGTCAACTCTGGATCTGTACCAACCATGTCAGGCAGACATACTGATAGACACGTTCTCACAGATGGAACATCCAAAGGGATGTAAAAACCTAGACAATGGACCGTCTTCATTCACTTGGTCTTTTCTTTATGGATAATCAGGATAATATTAATACTAATAGCTTGTATTAATATAGTGCCTACTATGTGCCAGGAATTATGCTAAATGCTTTACAAATGAGAAAAACAGAGGTTAAGGGGTTTGCCCAGGGTCTCCCAGCTCGTGTCTGAGGCCAGATGTGAACTCAGTTCTTCCTGACTTCAAACTCAATGCTCTACCCACTGCACTACGTATATGCCACTAAAATTTCTTTGAGTTGGTATTATTTAGTATCTGAGCCAAATTACTTAAGTCACATAACTTAAATTGTCTGGTGACTGGATATTCCAGGGGTAGAGTGTGATTTTAAAACTTTATTGGATAAACTGGTATGATAGACTAGACAAGTGGGCTCAGAAATGAGTAGAGCAGGCTCAGTTTAATACTATAAACATTAAGTTCTTAGTAGCTGCAAGGTGAGAGGCAACAAGGTATTGTGGATGGAGAGTGATCTGGAAGCTAAGTCAAGTCCTCATAGTCTGATCAACACTGGTTGTGTTAGCCTCTCAGTCCCCCTAACAAGTCTCTAAGACTATAATTTGCAGGATCACACTGGAAAAGGAAGTTTCCTCAATGGGTATTCTTTACACCAACAAATTCGTAGGTGGGGCAAAAAAAATTTATAATGATCTATTAGAGGTCAATAAAAATGCGTTTATGGGTCAACGTGTACTAAGAGTCATAATGCTAGGTAAGATTTACTTTCTTTCTTTTTTTTTTTGGAGGGCAATTGGGGTAAAGTGACTTGCCCAAAGTCACATGGCTAGTAAGTGTGTCAAGTGTCAGGCCGGATTTGAATTCAGGTCCTCCTGACTCCAGGGTCTGTGCCCTATTCACTGCGCCACCTAGCCACCCTGATTTGCTTTCTTATATAATTAACTCCTAGAATATAAATGAAATTAAAATGGCAATTAAATTAGGTCTTTATATAAAGGAAATTTTTTTCCATATAACTTAGGACAAATATTGAAATAGTCGGAAAGGAAAAGTATATGTTAAAGATAAGCTTTGGCTTAGTACATACAGGTTCTTTTCCTAGGTCTATTCCAATAACTCAACATAAGTGAAAAAATAAATGATCTAAGAGCTGTATAAGCCAGAAACAGAACTTTAGCCCCTTTGAAGAAGGAAAGAGGAACACTATTCAAAGGACTAAGGCCAAAGGGAAATAAGGTAACTAATATTTATAGAGAACTGCCTGTAGAATTAGGAGCTAGATTCAAACCCTGTCTCTGATATTGGCTGTGTTTTACTGAAGTCAGCTATATTAAGACTAATTTTAAGAATGCCTGCCAATTTGAATTGGTGGAGGAGTTCTCAATAACAGATCCAGTGCTCCCAAAATACCAACTTAAAATTATCTACATGATCTGGAAAGATGGTGGAGGTCAGCTGACATACTCTCTCCAAATTTCCTCTACCAAAAAAAAAAAAAAAAGACGGAACATCCCCTAGAGCAGCAGAAATAAACGTGGTAAAACAGTGGTTTGCTTAAGATCACCTGAGAAGACTCTAGGAAAAACCTGATCCCCAGGAGCAGAGGCTTTGCCAGACTAAATAAAGTACAAATACCTCAAAGCCAACTCTGGAATCAACAACAAGCCCTGGGGGCAACTGGGGCTAGGAGGCAGCTTCAGCCTTAGACATTTTTTATCTGATAGTGTGGGGATGATAGAAGGATTTTCTACTGTTGAGGGACATCAAGCACAGCTGTGTTGACCAGATGAGTCCTGGGGGTCCAACTACTGCCAGAGAGAAGATAGCATATACTTGGTGAGTACAGTAGCAGAGGGGCAAGGACACTGATTACTGTGGGTACTTGTACTGGTTTCAGTTCCAAGAAAGAGAGGATAGCTATAATTTGCAGCCACTGGAGGGACCATGGGTGGTGGCTTTAGGAATAGAGAACAAAGTCTAAGGTTGAGCCTTGGGACAAACCTTGGGAAATAACAGTAGGAAGAAACTGAGGCTTGGGGCATTACTCTCCATACTTTAAGACTCGACTTGATCATGCTAATAGCTGCAAAAAAATAATAAACAAAAATGAGCAAAGGAGAAAAAACCCACCCCCATAGAGAGTTACTATGGGGATAGAGAAGTTCTAGGTTCATTCATATTCAGAGGATGATAATAAAGCTAAAAAAGCAAATCCTTTTTCAAGGAGAAATGTCAAATGGTCCCAAGCATAAAAAGATTTCCTGGAAGGACTTAAAAAGGACTTTAACAATCAAATAAAAGAGGTCAAAGAAAAATTAGAAAAAAATTAAGAGCAATCCAAGAAAACCAAGAAAATTATGAAAAGAAAGTCAACCAACCTGAAACAGAGAATCAAAAACTTGAGGAAGAAATAATTCCTTGAAAACTAGAATTGGGCAAAGGGAAGCTAATGACATTCCTAAGACACAAAGAAATCATAAAACAAAAGAATGAAATAATAAAAAAAGAATGTGAAACCTCATCAGAAAAATCTGATGATCTGGAGAATAAAACAAGGAGAAATAATATAAGAATAGTCAGAATGCCTGAAAATCATGATTAAAAAAAAAGAATCTTGATAAAATATTACAAGAAATTATTAAGGAAAATTGCCCTGAAGTTGTAGAACAAGATGGCAAAGCACAAAGAGAAAAATCCCCACCAATTAATTTTAAGAATATCATAGCCAAGTTTCAGAGCTCTCAGGTTAAGAAGAAAATACTGGAAGCAACAAGAAAAAATAAACAATTTAAACATCGTGAAGCTACAATAAAAACTACAGAGATGTAAGAGCTACTATGTTGAAGGACTGTAGGTCTTGGAGCATTGTATTTTGTAGCACAAAGGAGCTAGGGTTATGACCAAGCATAACTTACCCAGAAAAATTAAATATAATCCTGAATGAAAAAAAAATGGACACTTAATGAACTGAAAGACTTTCAGGTATTTGTGACAAAAACAGCAGAGCTTACCAGAAAATCTGAATATCACATTCAGGAGAAATATAAAGTTAACATTAAGGACCAATTATAAGGGACACGATAAGGTCAAATTGTTTACTTTTTGTATGTGAAAATTTAAGTTCTTTTATGACTCATTTTTATTTCGGTAGTCTGAAAAAAGGGCTTGGGCTGAGCTGAGTATGATGGGGTGGGGCAAATCTAAAAAAACTGTAGGATGAGATAAAAAGGAGCAGTTATCTCATACAAATGGCAAAAAAAAGGAAAAAGATACAGAAGAAGCTAGTAGGGAGGAGGGCATTATCTATAAGGGCATAAACAGTTTCTAAATTCAGAAACAAACAAGAAACAAGATGATAAGGGGATAGGGAGATAACGGAGGGATTCTTGGAGGGGTGGGCAGGTAAAGGAATAGGAAGGTAATGCAGTGGATAGAAGTAGAGGGAAGAGAAGGAATAGGAATAGAAGAAGGGCAGTAAGGGAAAATAGGAAGGAGGGAAGTATGTAACAAATATAGTTTAGAATGTGAATGGGATGAATTTACCTATAAGGTGGAAACTGATAGATTAAAAATTCAAATTATCACTATGTTTTATCAAGAAATGCTATAAAAATGAGATACACACAAACATTTAAAAAAAGGTCAGGAGTAGAATTTATAATGTAAAAAAAACAAAGGTAGTAGTAATCACTATCTCAAAGCTAAAACAGATTTAACCAAAAGAGAAAATAGGGAAACTACACTATATGTCAGCCATACTACTCAATATTGTTTTAGACCATTTAGAATAACTAGACAGTATAAAATACCTGAGAATATGCCTACCAAAAGAGACACAGGAACTATAAGAATACAAACATAAAACACTGTTTATACAAATAAAGTAACATCTAAGTAACTTAAGTAGTATTTACTGTTCATGTGCAGGCAAAGTCAATATTAAAACATGACAATTTTACCTAACTAATCTATTTATGTAATGCCATCCCAATTAAATTACTAAAAAATTATCTTACTGAGTTAAAAAAAATAACAAAGTTTATTTGGAAGAACAAAGGGTCAGAAACTGCAAAGACACCAGGGGAAGAAAGATATAAAGGAAAAAGATTCAATAGCATCAGATCTTAAACCTTATTATAAGGTTAAGAGCATTGTTGAGACAATCTCCCAGACAGAATGGGATTTAGGTTGGAATGTTGCTGTGGTGCAGGAAACGAATTGGTTGAATTAGAAAAGCATGGAAAGATTTGGACATATGGAGGATGCTGTCTACCTTCAGAGAAACAAATGACAGGTGGAGATAAGCATGGCATGGACTAACATATATGTTTTGTTGTGAGTATAAAAATGTTTGTATGATCATGTGTATGTGTGCATATGTGTGTATGTGTACATATATACTACTGTGTATTGTGCATATGTATATATGCATGCATACACATGTGTAGTATCTGCATTTAATCATAGCCTTCTTTGGTGGGGGCTGAGAGGGGGGAAAAGTAAGAAGGGCACAGCAGAGAACAAAAGAAAACTTACAAGAAAGCAAAGATGGACGGCTTTGAATATAATGAGTAGTATTAACTATACAGGCTTTCTTGAAATGGACATTTTTTTTATACTGAAATCCTCTCCTATGTTCTGTTGTGTACCAGATAATGTTATTTTTTTTGTATGTAAGTTCAAAATTAAAAAAAATATATATATATATATATACACACACACATATATATGTCTGTGTATATAAATAAAAAGAATTAGGAACTGTTAGATTCAAACCCTGTCTCTGATATTGGTTGTGTTTTATTGAACAAGTCACATAATAGTTCAGTGCCCCAATCAACTTATATTGAGATTAATTTGAAGAATGCTTGCTAATTTGCATTGGTGGAGAAATTCTCTATCACAGATTCAGGCCTCCCAAAATACCAACTTAAATTTATCTATAAAATCTCATACTACCTACTTAGATGTAATTGTAAATTTATAGAACTTCTCTTTTCTGTAATATAATCAATTTAAGTTTAAAAAAAAAAACAACATACCTTTCTCCACTATATCAAGGGGTCCTTCTACCTTTAAGAATGAAACACATTCTACAGCATTTAGGACAGAGCTAAGTACAGAGTAGCTGCTCTATTATGTCTTACTGAAAAAAGTAGTACAGTTTTGGGGTGGCTAGGTGGCACAGTGAATAGAGCACCAGCCTAGAGTCAGGAGGACCTGAGTTAAAATATGACCTTGGACACTTAACACTTACTAGCTGTGTGACCTTAAGCAAATCACTTAACCCCAATTGCCCTCCAAAAAAAAAAAGGTAGTACAGTCTCCATTCAATTCACACCTACAATGGTCTAGTGCTAAACTACCAAAAAATCATCAGGGCCAAAGTAAAAAGTATTAGAGGAAGGGACTGGGAAAGGGTGTTAGAGGTAATAGCCAGATGTGGTGTTAGGAATGGGCTCAGAACTAAAGCTCAGTGTTATATGATTATATCTTTCTCTTGAATATACCTACAGCTGTCACTTCTCTACTTATTATAAAGATTCGAGATATTTTTTAAAAAGGTCTAAATCTAAAACTAGTCCAACATTGTACAGAATACAATTTCAACTTAAAGAAATAATTTTATAAGGACATCTATAAAGTCATTATTGTAGGATAGTAACTTCCACCTTTTCAAAGCACCATTCTCCTAAAAAAAAAACTGACAAATGAGACAAGTGATTATACTGCTGCAAATAAAACTATTTCAACCAAGTGACATTAAATTTTATGTTAAAGTTTGATAGGTTAAGCACTGTCATTGTATGGCAAGTGTGAATATTCCTGGGTGTTTTTAAACTTACTTCAGTAGTATGTTACTCTTTTTAACACTTAGGGGAAAAGTTCCAATTCAACCTTGGTGAAATAATGGACTAACAAAAAGTCAGTTTTTAAATTAATTTATTTTTTACTTCTTCAGCTTCATCATGAAATTATTTCATGTGATATGTTTCAAATTAATTCTGAGGCCATAACTGTAATCCAACAGTTACATACAATGGTTTTTCCATTCAAATGCACAAGATTCATGTTCAAATAACAAAATTATTAAAGGGACTCAATTTTCCTTTTAGTTCTGATACTACTAAATTTTAATGACTATTAATCAACATCCCACTACACATCTCTCAAGATGAAAAGGGATGGCCAAATTATTTCAGTAGTGGTGACTGGAGTTTAATGACATTTAAAAGTTTTATTGATGGAAATTACTCAAATGTATGACTTAAAAAGTGTTTTAAAAATAAAAATCTAAATGTTGACATCTTCTCCAGTACAAATCTTCTTCAGTTTGATCAACAATTAATAGTATTTGACCTACATATTCATTAGACCATTCATTATACAGTGTTTCATAATTATTTTCAATGTTTTTTACCTGGCTAGTTAATTTTATTTTTGGAGAAAATGGATTATCCTAATATATCAATGGCAACATTTTCAGCAAGTAAACAATAACTATTTCAGAGGTTGAGAATCTGTGAGGCCAACAATCACTAGTATTACTGTTTTACACTGAAGTGTTCACTTAAAGTAGTGCAACGCTTTTAAGTGGGAGAATTACCTCCTAAGGCCAATTTACTATTCTGAGATCTAAAAAGATCATGATTCCTAAAATTCAGAGGCACAATGGAGTACATTAATGAGAGAAATTTCTCTTTGAGCACTAAGACTGCCCAGCTTCTAAAAGACAATCAAATTTTTTCATCTCATAAATACAGAATGCATCACTCACTCTCTTTGTTAGTGTTACCTTGTATTTTAGTTTTTCTGAAATACAAGTGTGCTATAAATTTGGAGTAGATAAAAAGTAGCCCATTTTAATGAGGCTTCACTTAAATTATATTGTCCTACACAGACCATTCTATATTCTATTTAACCAGTAGACAGACTATTCCTGACAAGGAAAATGAGTACCTGAGGAACTCTCAAATATGGCAATTTTTCCTCAGCATGTCAGCATGCTAAGAATTATTAGTTGATTTTAATTTAAAAATTAGATTAGCAGCACAAATGTACAATAACCTGGAACCTGAAAAGGGCTGTTTTATTTATTATCTGTGCTTTAATTTGAAGTTTTAAAATAAACAAAACATATGTTAAAGATTTTAAAGCTCAATTAAATTGGGAAATGTTTTCACAATCTGATTTAAGCAGTTTTTATCCTATTACAAAATTGAAGCCAAGATTACATTTTGAAGTAATGACTGATATAGTAAGACAAAAGTACAGTAGTACAAATGAATGTTCTTCTGTTTTTGTAAAAAGGAAAAAATACATAAAATCTTATTACAAAAAAGACTACAGATAAATTGGAAACCCTCATCAGCATGTGCATTTGATATATAGCAGAGTAAAAAAAACACATATACTCAGTTGCTGCTACCTAAAACAAATTCAATATGTTTTCATATGTGTGTGTGTGTATATACATATACATATGATGAATGATTCTTAAACTGAGATAATTTCCCACAAAAAATAAGACTCTAAGAAATTATATAAGGAAAGACAAAACACTGTAACAAATATGAAATGTTTAATTTGGGGACTGAGGTTTTCTTCAGTGCATGTCCCACTGCCAGCAATGGGCTATATATTATTAACAACTGCCATTACAAGAGTTAAGTATTTAATTACTATGTTAGCTGACATAACTCCAGATTATTTTAGTGTTTCTAGAGTGAATAACCACTTGGCATAAGTGAAATTCCAAAATGTCAGTCTAGGATTTCATTGGTTTTAGGGAAGAGGTGTCAAATTCTAATATAAAAGGATCTCTGCTGGCTGCATACTGACTTAGAAAACCACAAATTAGCATGATATATGTTTTACTGTATTTTTATTTGTTAAAAATTCCAATTACATTTTATCTGATGGGAGGTGGGGGGTAGGAGAGGAGGGAGCCAACCCTGGAATATTGTAGGCAGAATATGACACTTCCAGTTTAGGGAATTCCCAGCTAGCAAATACCCTCTATCAAAGCAGGCTGGTCATTGTTCTGTAATTTATGATCTTAGGGAACTGCCTGGGGCACTGAGAGGTTAAAGGATTTGCTGAGCCACAACAGAGACAGGACTTGAACTGAGACCTTCCAAGACAGAAGGCTAGTCCCCTATCCCAACATACTATGCTGCCTTAAAATATCAAACACACCATATGAAAACCTGGGATAGTAAGTTCTCTTAAAAAAGAAAATCATATACAAAGTACAAGTAAATGTAAAATGATTTCAGGACATTTCTATTTTTCAAGAAATCTTCTTTCCTAATACCATTGTAGAATCCTGTAACATTCGACTATGTTAAAATGGTATACAGAGAGAGTAAACAAGCCTGTTAATATTTATCATTAACTTATAATGACAAATATTAATAGGATATATACATTACCTAAGTAAATAGCCTACTCACAATTTTTATACTCTGGCACTTACTGTTTACAATATTAAAATATTTCTTAAAGGAAATTATTTTTGCATTTTCTGCCAATGGAGCTTTCCAGAAGAAAGGTGCTATATAAATCTGAAATTTCATTATATACATTCTTAAGGGATAAGCTTAAAACATCTTACAAATTGTATAAATAAAGAGATGCTTCTGAGATGTTGTCCATTAAAAAGCAATCTGTGAAAAAAAAGGGCACCTTTTGCAGAATTAAAAAAATTTAAGCTAAGGTTTATTATTGAATTATGCTCATAAATTCAAAGTTTTTAATTTGGAGCTCAGCCAGCAGTTAAATATGCTAGACATGGAATATTACTTTGCAGAATCTTAAGGATAACTATAGATATGCATGAATCTTAACACATACTCTGCCAACCTATAATGGTTCAAGTGCATCAGTATTACAGATGACTATGTGAAAACTTTAGTTTATTACATGTTTTTAAAAGCAAAGCTATTAGCCTGAAATAAGCTCAGTATTACTGAAGTATATATTCCTCTTTTTATACAACTTTTTAGACTGGGAAATTTTTTAAAAGACATCATTAATAAAAAAAAAGTAAGATAGTTTGAAGCTTTTCCCTCAAGAAAATATCTTTTTTTTTTTTTTTGGCACAATGAGTTTTTAAACCCAAGTACAGGAAGAAAGGATTTCATCTTGCAAAGTATAGGCTTGGAATTTCTCACTTGAAATGAACAATTTAAAGTGTATGTATGTGTAGCAGTAGTAGTAGTGTTTTATGCATGTTGGTCAGAAACAATCTCCTTAAGTGAAATACTGTACTTACACATTCAGCTTAACTTTAGTACCAGATATCTACATGCATTCCACTGATAACATTCACATATTATACAGATATTGCACAAGTAAAGTTGCCAATACACTAATGCTGTCTGGGCAAGATTTAAAATTTGCCCCTCAGTATTATTTTATTCATAGGTGTTCAAGATCCAATATTACTTTTCCCTAAAGGCCAACTGATCAATTCCATTAAAAGAATGCTGCTTCATTTGGTCCACATTTAATATGAAGATCTGTACCAATGTTTATTATACATTGTGTTTTTAATATCCCTTGAAATTCAGCAAAACCTGTTTTTCATATTTTTAAAATGTCCCTTCAAAACAGGAGAAGCATCGTCTAATTGTGTGTGTGTGTATAAAAATTAAAATGTGTGCACAGGGGTAGCAATGATTTCAATTTTGCCACCAGAGGTCTCCCTGTACACATTAAAGAACATTGCCACAGCAATATTTAAGTTCAACATCTATCAGAGATCCAGTAGGTGCAAAGTCCGCTAGAGAACACATTAACATACCATTACAGCTGGGTGTACACCTTCACTGCACAGTCTAATCCAGTTTCTGTCACTTTTCCCCTCCATTTCCCCTCCTGCTCTGCAAAATGGCTTTAGGGTATACTGCAGCTGCTAAAAGGGCTTCTGTTTTTCTTGGTTCTCTGTTTGTTAGGTCTAAGATTGATGACATCTCCACCATTGAGTGTGCTAGAATTCTGGCCAGAGTGACTTCCACCAGCTGTATTAAAGACACCTACATAAATTAAGGGGAAAATGCACAGATTATTCTGGGTCAGCTAGGCAGCATACTGATCATCTGAGTAAAAAAAAAAGCTAAGACTATTATTATTAGTAAATGTATTTTCAAAAATGTTAATTCTAAAACTCTGAATTATCTGTTCTATCCCCAAATTTCAGGTGCTATTTTTGAAGGGCAGTTGATTCCATTAAAATATATTTGGAGAGTTTAATTTTGTGAAATGTTATTGATAGCTTTTGTTTTTAATTTCAGTTGAACATTAATTAAAGATACCATGGATTTAAAACTTGGGTTTGAATATAAACTATTCCCATAGAAATGAAAAAGTGGATACAAAATTGCTTACATATCATGCGCATGATAGGAAACTGAGGGGGATAGACTAAAAAAAAAATTCAAGTGGCCTAACTTCTACTGTCTTAGATAAAATAATTTTAAAATGAGTTATCAGTAAAGTTCTTCACTGCAAAAAGACAATTAGGATGATATGAAGGTTTTTAAAAAGTTAAGCTGTCTGACATACCTCTACTGTTTACATTTTAAATGTGTTAAGAAATCAGAAGAAATAAAATCCAGCTAATTGCTCAATATAAATCTAAATCAGGGCATCCATGTTTTTATCTTACACTTAAGCACCACTAAGTCTGTACTTTCCTATTTACATTTTACAAAGGGAAAATGAAAGGTACCTTTTGAAAAAAGTAAATGGTCACTTAAATGATGAAATATCAAGATGAAAAATAAGCTTATCAAATCTAATATTTCATGTTTAGCACTTACCAATTTTGTTACTACTTGTATGCATTAATTCTGGATCTTCAGCTATTTGTTGTTTGAGTTTCTGAAGATATTTTTCTGCTAAATATTTAAAAACTAAAATGCAAAAAAAAATTCAGTTAACAAGAGCGTGTGAATAAAATATTTCACATATACAATAATGTTGTTATAGTCATCAGAGGAGTAGTTGTAGAAAAAGGGGCACAACAATTCACTTTTAGTGAAGCTGTGAATAGGTCCAACCATTATAAGAAGTAATTTGGAATTATACAAAGGGAATAAAATGGCCATGTAATAAAATGGTTCCACTGTTAAGTATGTATTTTGTTGTTCAGTCGTGTCTGATGCTTCCTGACCCTGTGGATCATATTGTTCATGAGTTTTTCTGGGTAAATATAGTGGACTGGTTTGCCATTTCCTTCTCTGACAGACTAAGGCAAACAGAAGTTAAGTGACTTGCTAGTGTCACATAGCTAGTAAGTGTCTGGAGGCAAATTTGAAATCAGGTCTTCCTGACTCCTAGCCCATCACTCAATCAACTGAGCCATCCAGTTATGTATACTAAGGACATTAATGACAAAAAGAAAGACCTGATATATACCCCAAATATTTATAATGGCATTATCTGTGGTAGTAAAGAACTAGAAAGAAAGTAAATGCCCACTCGATTAAATCAGATAACGACCACAAAAATTTTGGTCCATGAATGTAATGGAATATTATTATGCTATAAGAAATTATAAATGTAATGAATTCAGAGAATCATGGAAAGACAGTGCCATATGATAAATACAATGATGACAATCAATGCTTAAAAATTAAAATGACCAAACTTAGTCTCAGAGAAGAGATTTAAGAAGATACCTGCCCTATCCCCACCCCAACTTCTTTGTAGAAGCAGGGTACCTGAGTGTGAAACACGATGTATCAATTGTGTGACCCTGGGAAAATCACTTAAGCTTTTACTGCTCTGGGCCACAAAAGCTGTAAATCATAGACAAGGTGCCAATCTGCAATGATAGTTCCTCATGAGACATCTTTGGTTCAATGAAATCCCAGGTTCTTACAGGCAGCCTGGTGGCACAGTGGATAGAATGCTGGGCCTGGAGTCTGGGAGACCTGAGTTCAAATGTGACCCTTGGCAAATCACTTAACTTGTCTGTCCAAGTTTCCTCAACTCTAAAATGGGGATAATAATAGCACCTACCTCCCAAGGTGGTTGTAAAAATCAAATAACTGTAAAGCACTTAGTACAATGTCTAGTACATAGTAGTTGCTTCCTTCTTATCTCTATTTCTTGATACATATTTTAGAGAGTCAATGTAGCATAATGGATAGAACACTGGACTTGGAGAAAATCTGGGTATTTTTAAATCCTCTCTTTGACACTGAGCAAGATACTTCAATTCTGTGGGTCTCAATTTCTTCATATATAAAATGAAGGGATTGGATTTGATAACTTTTTAGGTACCATCCAGTTCCAAATACATGATTCTATGATAATTTACTAAACTAGGGCTCTGTCAATGACTGCAAGCTTAATATAAGTGAGTACCTCCGTACTTTGCTGATCAAACAACTTCTGGAGATTTTAGAAGGGACAGAGTCCAGAAGAGAATAACAATGGTCACCACCATGAAGTGAAGTATTCTCTCATTATCCAATTATATCATATTATTAAGCAAGAATGGATTGCAAATATTACTATGCAGGTTTTTAATTATTTCTTGATGTCTCTAAATATTTCCACTTCTTCAAAACCAAAATATCTGTATGGAGTGATGGAATGTAGAGAGAAGAAAGTATCAAGGAAAAGAGGGTAACAATGTCAAAGGCTACAGAGAGTTTAAGAAGGATGAGGACTGAGAAAAGGTCATTAGATTTGGCTATTAAAAGAACACTGGTAACTCTGGAGTGAACAATTTCAGTTGATGATGAAGTTATAAGTCATATTATAGAGTTAAAAAGAGTATGGGAAGAAAGGAAGTAGAGGTACCTATTGTAGATGGCCTGCTCAAGGAGTTTAGCTAAAAAAGGGAGAAGAGATATGAGACAAGAGCTAGAGGGGATGGATGGATCAAGTGAAGGTTTTTGAGGATAGAGATGACATGGGTATATTTGTAGGCAGTAGAGGAGCAGCCAGTAAACAGGGAGAGATTGAAGAAAAGTGAGCGTGAGGATGATAGAGAGAACAATCTGCTGGAGAGGATGGACTGGAATGGGATCACTTGTTAGTGTAGAAGAATATGCCTTGGCAAGGAGAAGTACCGATTTTTTATGTGAGATAAGGTGAAAGAAGAGAGACACAGAGAAGGCATCTGGGTGATATGAGCTGGGAAAGAAAGAAGAGGGGGCTCTTGGAGAATAGTATAATCTTTTTTCCAAAAATGTGAGGTAAAGTTCTGAGCTTAGTGGGAACTATGGTAGATTTGAGGAGAGATGAAAGATCTCTATTTAGGTTTAGAAGATCTGCTATGATGAATGGGATAGTGAGTTAATTAGGGAGGTAAAAAATAATTGCCTTGGAAAAAAAAGCGAGGGCTCCATTGAGGTTATGTAACATAAATCTGTAGTTGGACCTAGTCAGCATGGTTTCGTGCTTTTCTCCAGCTTTATTCAGCAGCATGTGTCTAGGTGCAAAGGAAGTGGATGGTGGGAGTAAACCAGGGCTGAGGCTTGGCAGGGGAAGACTGGGAATAAGGGGGCAAGGGAAGAGAAGAGGACAGTCTAGACAGTTAAGGGCTCAAAAGGGGGAAGAGAGGAAAAGCATAGCTACTGAAGGGGTTATAACCTAGGAAAGAACTGAAGGGTTGAAGGAATGGAGGTAATAGTATGGATGAAGAACAGTTTGGAAATTCAAGGCAGAGGGAAAAGTAGAATGACAATGGATTGTGACCTGATAATAGAATTTCAGATTTCATAAACATGGAAGTGGTGCATTTGTGAATGATGACAAGATGAAGGGCTGTGGTTGAGGGTAGGGGTGAAGAAGTGGGTCATATGAAATGAGTAAGCTGAGGAACACTGAGGTTAGGGCAGGTGTGGGGAACCTTCGGCATGAGGTCACATGCCTTCTGGGTCCTGTGGCCTTTTTAACTGAGTTCAAGTTCTACAGAACAAATCCTTTTATTAAGGGTATTTGTTCTGTGAAGTTTGGATCCAGTCAAAAGGCCACACTTGAGGACCTAGCAGGCCACATGTGGCTTCGAGGCTGCAGGCTCTCCACCCCTGGGTTAGGGTTTTTAAGGAAGTATCAACATATTTATGTTGAAGTCTCCTAGTATGAAGGCAGGAGCTGAGGAAAAGCCAAAGACCTATTAAGCCAGGTACTGAACTCTGAAGAAAGTCAGTAGACAACAGCTACCACAATTTTGTTTAGGTGGTAGATACAGATTAAGTGAACCCTACATAAGGGGAGTTTACTGAGTGATGGTTGGTAGAGCAGTTGAAAGTAGCAATGGGGAGCTAGGACTGGTCTAACTCCCCCACCTCAACCAATGAGTCAGAAGGAATGAATCAATATATATAGATTGTATAGATTGTGCTAGAAGGAGAGACTGTAATCACGAGGTGGACAGGTCTCTGTGAGACTTAGAAGATGGAAGGAGTGGGAAAGGAAAAAATTTAAGATGAAAACAAGTTTGTTGAACATAGAACATAGTACAAGGGAAGGGTAGCTTTAGAATGGGATGCTGTAGGAATTGGGTTGAAGGGAATGGGAATGAGGAATTAGGTAACCAGGTAACCATGTGACAGAGGACAGGGTTTGAACAATCACAAGTCAGGGGTATAGAATCACAGAGATGTGGAAGGTATGACCTGGGGTGGGCTGTGTTATTACTGAGGAATGAGTTCAGGTAGATTTTCACTATCCAAAGAGGTTTCAGGGAGAACTTCTCTCAGGGGATCCATTTATCCAGAGGATAAATGCTGGGAGCTGAATGAGTACCACACTCGTTAAAGCCCTTTACAATGTAGCTCCAACTTGCTTTTTCTAAGCTACTCACTATCCCACTTTATAAACTTAATATAGTCCAGTCAAACTGACATTTTTTCCTATTCCTCATAGTTCTCTTGCCTCCATGCTTTTAGAGGATTCCTCATCTTAGAATTTCTCAATTCTTTGAAAACTCGGTTCATGTACCACCTTGTACATGAGCACTTTCCTCATCTCCAGA
Organism: Petaurus breviceps papuanus; assembly: GCF_028583685.1. Taxonomy (NCBI): domain Eukaryota; kingdom Metazoa; phylum Chordata; class Mammalia; order Diprotodontia; family Petauridae; genus Petaurus; species Petaurus breviceps. The sequence continues at coordinate 11,581,261 of NW_027187351.1, forward strand.
GCTTTTAGAAGCTATGCCCTCACCTCCACATTTTTCTAAGTATTTATTCACAACAAAAGCAATCTGGTTTAGGAAGGAGTAGAGTCAACCTCTGAGTTAGGAAGATCTGTCTTCAAAATCCCATCTCTGACACATCCTCAACAAGTCACTTAACCTTTTGGTGCCCCAGGCAACTCACTAAAAGTATTAATGCAGGGAAGGTGCTGATACATATATTACTAGAGGAATTTTTCTCATCAGAAATTCCTTATGCTGATAAAATCATAGATTTGATAAAAAAAATTATTTTGTATAGACTTACATGTATTACAAGTTTTCCCCAAATAGAATATAATCTCCTTGAGGGGCAGGAGCTGTTTCATTTTTTATTTTGTATCCCCAGTGCCTAGCATGTAGGAGCAGCTTAATAGATGCTTGCTGATTAAGCACTTACATCCAGCTTAAATATTTCCACCTCCAAGAAGCCTTCCTTAATTGTCCCTTGTTGACAATGGCCTTTTTCAGCTTCAGTCCTCTTGTAGGAATTTATTTTATACCTTTCTAATGTAGTCATCATTTTATATTGTGTATTACAGCTATAGATATAGCTATATCTAATTTGACTAAGCTCATGGAATGCAGGAGCCATGTCTTATCTAAATGGTTTGCCATTTCCTTCTCCATGTCTCATCTAAACTTATCTCATAGTCTAATAAAGTCCTCTGTACATAGAAGTAATTTAATAAATGCTTACTGCATTATATTTTTAGTTGCACAACAAAACCCTGCCTGATGAGTTTAATGATATAAATATAGTTTCAATCTAGATTGCAAATCTTTTCTAACCTCTCCCTCCTCCCCCATTTGAGTATCATTTGGGATAGTTAACCTAGAAAAGTAAAGCCTTGGAGCTGAGGTGGAGTGGAATAGGACTTGCAGGGGTGGAGAGGAGATTGTCTTGAAATATTTGCAGCTAAGGTATGCTAAACACCTGGAGAAGACTTCAGATCTTTTTATAACTGCATTGGTTAGAGCAGAAACTAGAATGCATTTAACCCTTTTCTTCAAGTATTTACACAACTGATATTTAGGATCTCAAAATGGATTCACTCATAAGTATTTGCTTTAATTATGTGAAAACTGTCCGGATTAAAGACTAAATCTAGCCTAGAGAGCTATCAAAATGAAGGACAAGTTCAGGAATACATAATGAATCCACTATGCTAATTCTATTATTTTTCTTGAATGCCATTTATAAGAAATTGATGTGGCAGTCAATAACTAGGTGGGAAATTAAAGCAATTTAGTAATCTTTGGTACAAAAGTCTAAGAAAGACACATGTTCAGACGAAATAAACATTATATACACTGCAATATGTATTTGTTATTAATTCACCACCAATTAAAAGAACCAACATCTGCTTTTAAATATTGTTTAATGATGTATGCTAACAACGAAACTAAGGAGAAAATATTTGTATATTTATCAATCAAATCTGGTTTAAAAAAAACCAACAGATATATTACTGCTAAAGAAACACTAAGATAAAAAATATTTATTAGGTCAATATGATTATGTGACTAAAACCATTTCATATTTAACAATAACAATACCACAGTTCAAGCTGGAGGAGTTGTGGAAAGACAGGTACATTAATGAATACTAACAGGAAGAATAAAACAGAACATCAACACTCTACAATGAATTTTTTAAAAAGCAATTTACCTTCAGTTACGTTTAGGTCCTCTTTCACTGAAGCTCTGTAGAATCTCAACTTTAATTTTTTTGCCAATGCCTCAGCTTCTTCACTGAACATAAATTCAGAAAAGAGAACATTTATGAAGACATCATTTTATAATATGACAATTATTATTAAATTTATTTTTGTTGTTTTTTGGTTGTGTCCAAGTCTTCATGACCCCATTTTGGGGATTTCCTTGGCAAAGATACTGAAGTTTCCGTCTCTGGTTCATTTTACAGATGAGGAAACTGAGTGACTTGCCCAGAGTCACATAGCTAGTAAGAGTGGGAGGACAGGAGCAGCTAGGTGGTGCAGTGAATAGAGCACTGACCCTGGAGTTAGGAGAGCCTGAGTTCAACTCTGGTCTCAGAGACTTAACACTTACTAGCCTTATGACCTTGGGCAAATCACTTAACCCCAACTGCCCTGCCTTGCCCCCTCCAAAAAGACTAAAAAAAGAGTGTGAGGGCAGATTTGAACTCAGGTCTTCTTGATTCCAGTACTGGTGTTCTATCCACTGAGCCACATAGATGCCCTATCAGATTTATACTACTTGCTGAATATAATTAGGGGAAAATGGCCAGACCAAGATTTTATTTTACTCATTAGATTTTAGAACAATTTGATTTTTGAACTACATTTTTAATGGTGTATTTTTAGCAGCAGAATTTTAATAGTAACACCTTTCTTCACTCTTTGCTAGCCCTAAACAAAAGTTTATGTATAAACCACAAATCTCCATTCCCAGTAGCAACAACAATTCTACAAAGACATCACTCTGTATAGCTGTTATGGTCTCATTTCATTTTATATGAGACTCTTACTAGCAATTCTTTCCACTCTGAAAAAAAGACAACAAACTAAACTGAAAGTTTCAGGCATAATTATTTCTTATATTCATTCTGGCCTCAAAAGGACACTGCTTGGCAAAAGGCAAAGTTGGCATCTTCATAGCAATGCACACAACGATACCAACATGGACTTCCAATTTTTATTTTACTGGGAGCTGTTTTAAAAAGAAAATAAAGTCAAGATTTTTCAAAATGATCAATAATCACAAGTTATATACTGTAAATCTATTTAATAAGTAGGATCAAGCTGATTGCTAAATTCCATTTGTGGATTTGAATTCTATAGCTCTAAACTTCATAGAAAGATGTCTTATTTAAAAAACCCTGATATCTAGATAGTACTTTAAGATTTGCAAAGTTATATAATATAATTTTATTTGATCCTCAAAACCACTCTGTAAGTACTAACGATATCACCATCTATATTATCCAACTAAGGAAACTTAGGTCAAGATGAAATTATTTGGCCACACAATTAGTAAGTGCTAAGGCAGAATATTTTTTTCCACTAAACTCTGCCTCTCATTTACTTACCAAACATCATAAATAATCAGTAATTATTTTGAGAATTAAAAACATTTGAAATAATTTAATATTTCAACATCCAGTGAAAATATTATAGGATGTGTGGTATCTAAAATGTCTTCAACCACTGAAAGTTGCATAATCATAATGAAAAGGCTTGGCCCAGAAGAACTGAGAAAATACATTTGCTTTCCTTTTTGCATAAGTGAGCACTATGGATGTGAAACTGTAATACAGTGTCAGACTGGTGATGGGTTGATTAATTTGCTGAACTGCTTCCCTACTCTGTCCCTGTTATGCTACAGGGTAACTCACTGGGTAGAGGAGGTTCATATTCAGAAATTAAGGTGTTATGGGGTGGCTAGGTGGCGCAGTAAATAGAGTACTAGCCCTGAAGTCAGGAGGACCTGAGTTCAAATTTGGCCTCAGACACTTAACACAAAAACTAGCTGTGTGACCTTGCACAAGTCACTTAACCCCAACTGCCCTCCAAAAAGCAAAAAAAAAAGGGGGGGGGCAGCTAGGTGGCGCAGTGAATAGAGCACCGGCCCTGAAGTCAGGAGGACCTGAGTTCAAATCCAGCCTCAGACACTTAACACACTTACTAGCCATGTGACTTTGGGCAAGTCACTTAAACCCAATTGCCCTCCAAAAAATAAAAAAGCAAAAATAAATAAATAAAATAAAAAATTATTTAAAAAACAAAGAAATTAAGGTGGTATAAAAACAAAAGATATCAATACATTTTTTAAATGTCTTCAACATAAGGATATTAACCATATTATCCTTGACTACTGGCAAACACACTGCTATGCAAATCTTAAAGTATCATATAAAAGCCTTCCTCTATTGAGAGCTCACAACGTTCCTGGTAACTCCATTTTCCATCAGCTGCATAGCTTGGCTTTGACTTCACAAAACAACATGCCCTAGTGGTAGGTATCCCCTGGTGATCCCTCCCTGCTCCCTTTGCTATGTTATCTTCCTCCCTTAGTCCTTATAGGCAAGGACTATACTTTTCTTATTTGTATTCCCAGTACTTAGCATAGTACCTGGCACACAGCAGGTGCTTAATAAATGTTTACGGAGTAAGAGCGCCGGCCCCAGAGTTGGGAGGACCTGGTATTGGTTCCAGACTCAAATACTTAACACCCACATAAAATAACTGGCCGTGTAACCTTGGGCAAGTTACTTAACCCCAACTGCTTTAAAAAAAAATAAATGTTTACTGAATTAAAACTGAATTTAATATATATTCAAATGACCACAACTTGAATTCCACAAATGGAAAGCATTGAAAAAAAAGGATCTAGCATCTGAATGCAAAGGACCCCTTAATATATACTTAATTCCCCCCATTTTAAATTCAGTATTAACATATTTATGCAAACCATTCACAGAGAATAGTCCACATCGATTTCTGCTGTAGTGAAGTCTTTAAAAGCAGTTTTCCTAAATTTTATAAGCATAATTAATACCAAGTTTAATTAAAACTTGACTTCTGTAAAATTAAAAGAGAGTAGCCATCTTACTTCTTTATACAAGAATCATCCAAGAGGTCAATCTTGTTCTGTACAAGTACTGTTGGGATATCTCCAACTTCAGTTACTACTTTCTCTCTCCAACTGGAAATTGCTTCAAAAGATTCCCTGTCTATAGTAGAAAACACAAGTACACAAGCTTGGGCTCCTATAAATATCAAAAACAGAAATTGTTATTAAAATTAATGAAATCATCGTAGAAAAGGAGATTTTGTTTCACCTGTACTTAAGTTTCCTTATTTAAAATGTTTTAAGTGGGTTACACTTTTAAGAGAATAGTTGGAAGGGTCATTCTGCCCCCACTCCCCAATCTAACAAGTCCTGAATTCCATTTCAAGAGTTATATTATGGAAACACATTCAAAAGATCTAATTAGTCTAGATCATGTTTATTTGCACAAACATAACTTACTCCTCCACTTAAGAAAGGGAACAACCCAAACTGGGCAATCCACCTCCAGGGAAAAGAGGATTTTACAACTAGAGCTGATAGTAGGCTCCATGGGTGGGAGCAAAATACTGTTTCTAGGAATCAAGACATTTTCATAGAATCATTTCAACTTTCCTATTAATAGCCAAAACTTTAATCTGACTACTTAATATACTACAGGAAGAGGGGCTTGTGTTTCACTAGAAAGAAAAGTGTAGAGAGCAAAGGGATAGATTAATAATAGGAATTGGACTGTAGAAGTGGAAGCTTCAGCAGTGTAACTATTATCTATTACAGTGGAGGGCTCAATGGTTGTCAAAGAAAGATGGGGAAATTATGCAAAGAAAATGCAAAATTAGAGAAAATATATGTGACAAATTAGCATAAGTAGATAATACAATTATTTTTAATGGGCATTCATAATTTATTTTAAGGCTAATCATAATTTAAATTCAGTAAACCAACTGCTTGTTTTTAGGACAAAGCTGTGTTTATACATTAACAGTTACTATAAGTAAAATGTAGATAAATAATATGGAGGAAAAAAATAGTGTTAGTATATCACTTCTTGGAATCATGAGGCCACAACAGGTCAGCCAGCTCATCCTCCTATTTCCACAGAGATAGGCACATATTTCATGACTGTATAAAGATAATATTTCAGCTAACACTAAAATCTCTAGGTAGGCTTCTTCAATCTTCCTAAAAGTACAATATAGTTTAGAAAATGCAAATGACTTTCAAGAATTTTTTTTTTCCAGGAGATGGTAAGTTTTATTTTGTCTTGTCTGGATAGAGGTTTGATTTGCTCTCAAATGTTACAGGTTGGTGAGAGATGGGGATGAAGTACAGTTGTGGAGGTTTATTCATTGTAATCTTCGCCCTCATTTTCATCTTCACCATCAACAGAGAGCTGTGTACTTGCTTCCAGAACTGAATTTAGAGGCCAGATTTTCTTCAGGTTTCTTTGGCTCAGATGTAGGTCTTGAATCTTGATCTCTTCTGCCATCTTTCCTATCAGGATCCTTCCAATGGTCTTTACTTCCTCCATCCACTGGACCACCATTGGAGTTCTCACTTTGGCCTTTCAGCACACTCACCCCATCTACCTTATTCTCATCCGGCTAGGTGGCACAGTGAATACAACACCGGTCCTGGAGTCAGGAGGACCTGAGTTCAAATCCAGCCTCAGACACTTAACACACACCAAAAAAACTAGCCCTCCAAAAAGCAAAAAAAAAAAAAAAAAAAAAAAAAGGAATATTAGGTCCTTCTTCAGACTGCTGGGATGTTACCTTTCCTCCACCACTTGTGGGAGACTGCTGCTCTGAGGATTCTGAGCTCTGCAAACAGGCAGGAAGAATGGAGCTCCATTTCACCCAGGTGTTTTCCTTTGGTGGGGGGCACAGGCATCACCTTTAAGGGAGCCTGATCTGATTTAGAAGGCTTGGAATTTGGAGACTGAGAGTCCTCTTCCTTGTTGAATGTTTCATTTTCTAGGGATTTCTCTCTCTCCCTCCTTCGTGTGTTTTTGCCAGATGAAGCTGTATTCCCAGTCTGTGAAGATTCACTTCCTGTCCTTGACTGGTCATGAGTTTCCTCACTTTGCCAACTTGGGTGTCTCTCCCAGGCTGTCTTTCTAGTTTCGACTCCTCCAGCTGACACTGTAGCTTCTCTTGTTCCTTCTGTACTCATTCCTCTACTTCTCGTTCCCTAGCAGCTGTGCCCACTGGCTTTGCTCCCCCAAAGATGGAGGCAGCTTGGCTAGACTACAAGGTGCTAGCTGATGAATCTTCATCTTTGGGTGCACTCTGGGGCTTCAGATTCAGTTTGGGTCTCTGGGGGGGAACCTCTGTCTTCACATCTAAAATGACCTCGGTTGTAATCATCTCTTGAGTCCCACGACCGATCGTCTTGTCTATCATATCTGTCTTCATAGTGATCTCCTCCTCTGTAATCATCATCCCCATGGTACCCACTACCAAATGCTCTTCTGCCACTGCCTACCCTAGAATCAAAGCCTCTATCATAGTCTCTGCTGCCCCTGTCATCATATTGATCCCGGCCTCCATATTGGTCCACGTCCCACCAGGGACCATCACGGTACCGGTCTGAATCATAACGATCACGATACTTGTCTCCAAAGCTATCATCACCCCTTCAAGGAGGATAGTCATCAAAGCTGTCTGTGGCAGGGCAAGCCCTCCAGTCTGTGTTGGTTTTGTCAGAATCCTGATTTTGATCCCAATCATGGCCAAAGGAGTGATTGTCTTGGTCTTTATCCTATGCTTGATCAGCAACATCCACTCATATTCTTCTGTTGCCTACAGACTCTTCATTCAGGCTCAAAGCACTGAGCAGTGAGTCCAAGTCCTCAAACTCAGCATAACCAAAACCTTTCAACCTCGCTGGATTGCTGGGTTCTGGTGGCAAATGTACTGCACTGATATTCAGTCCTCTAAAGAACTCCTTGATGGAATCCTCTGTCATATCATAGGGCAGGTTCCCTAGAAAAGCAGTGTAGGGTGGTGACTTGGGAAGACGGCTCTGGTCAACATTGGGTTCCCAAGCAGCCCATGGAGCAGTGGGCAGGATGGACTGGTCAATTGGAGGTGCCCTGTACATATCGTCGTCACTACTATGCCAAGTGGTGGAAACATCTCCTTCCAGGTCATCAGTTTCATCAGTCCAGCTGATTGGTTTGGGCACAAAGGTGCTTCCTCCACCACCAGTGCCACCATCCTCAGCAAGGAAGTCTATAAAGGTGAGGGTCTTCCCCTTCTTATTCTTCTTTTTAGCTGAGGCCACCATGTTGAGAGAGGTAGAGAGAACACAAAGGCGACTTTCAAGAATTTCAAACACTGTTAGATTTCCTAACATGTACTTTTAGTTATCTAGAATGAAATGAAAAATTACTAAACCTCAAGAAACAGTAAATATACCTGCCAAAACAAACAAAAAAATACTAATCCCTGACAAGCAATTAAATTCCTAAGAAGCTCAAGATATATATTTAATTAATATGGGCAAAAACAAGGAACAGAGAATAGGAACAGGAGGACCTGAGATTTTATGGATACCTCCCTCTACCAGGTCAATATTTTCTCTGTAACTTAGAAAACTAGGGAAGATGGAGCCAAGATGGCAGAGTAAAGGCAGGGACTTGACTGAGCTCTCCTCAAAACCTCTCCAAATACCTTTTTAAAATGACTCTAAACAAATTGTAGAGCAGCAGAACCTGAAAAAAAGACCTAGTGAAACAAATTTCCAGCCCAAGACAACTAGGAAGGTCAGTATGAAAGGTTTGTTGCACCAGGATGAGGGAAGAGTGCAGTCCAGCACATGTTGCACCAATGCTGACTGGGTCCCAGAAAACCTGGAGCAGGCCTTGGGACAACTGAATCATTGGCAGCAGCAGTGGTCCAGACCTCTCAGCCCACAGACCCCAAATACACAACATAGCCCCAGCCCCAGAAAATCAGGAGCAGACTTTGAGAGCCACTCAATCAGCAATGGCAGTGGCTACTTCTGGAGCCCTCAGCCTACAGACAGTAAGGGGGTCTAACAACAGAAGGAAATTACAGAGGTCTTTCTGCTAGTACCGAGGCAAGACTCTTGCTTTGCCCATACCTGGATCCAAGTCGCAGTCCTGGGTGGCAGTCCTAGGGCAAGGAGGTGGCAGCAGTGGAGTGGGGGACCCTGCTCACAGTTCCCAGACAAAAAAAGAGTGCTTGTGGTCACTCACAGACCAGATCACAGGTCAGGAGAGTAGTAAACACACCTCTCCTTAGACCATACCACCTTGGAAGAATTGAAAACTTACAAGTGCCTAGAAGTGTCTCGGAAAACAGCTAGACAAAACTCCTGAAGCTTGGAACAGTGAACCCTCCACCCTGGAAGCAGAGCTCTACTTTAACAGTTAGAAGTCAAGTCATAGGCTGGGAAATTGAGCAAATAACAAAAAAACCTCTGACTACTGAAAGTTACTATGGTGACAAGAAAGATCAAAACACACTCGGAAGACAACAAAAGGCTTACATCCAAAGCCTCCAAGAAAATTATGAATTTGTTCCAGGCTATGAAAGAGCTCAAAAAAGATTTTGAAAATCAAGTAAGAGAGGTACAGGAAAAATTGGGAAGAGAAATGAGAGTGATGCAAGAAAATCATGAAAAATGAGTCAATAGCTTATTTATTTATTATAGACACAAAAAAATACTTTAGAAAATAACACCTTAAAAAACAGACTAAGCCAAGTGGTCCAAAAAGTCAATGGAGGAGGAGAATACCTTAAAAAGCAGAGTTGGTCAAATGGAAAATGAAGTATAAAAGCTCACTGAAGAAAATAATTCCTTAAAAATTAGAATGGAAGGGGCAGCCAGGTGGCTCAGCGAGTAAGAGTACCGCCCCAGTGTTGGGATGACCTGGGGATCGAATCCGGGATCATATACTTAGCACCACACCCAGAAATAACTGGCCGTGTAACCTTGAGCAAGTTACTTAACCCCAATTGCTTTAAAAAAAAAAAAATTAGAATGGAGCAAATGGAAACTAATGACTTTATAAGAAACCAAGAAACAAATAAAACAAAACCAAAAGAATGAAAAAAAAAATAGAAGACTGTGACATATCTCATTGGAAAAACAAATGACCTAGAAAACTGATCCAGGAAAGATAATTTAAAAATTACTGGACTACCTGAAAACCATGATAAAAAAAAAGAGACTAGACATCATATTTCATGAACTTATCAAGGAAAATTGCCCTGATATTCTAGAACCAGAAGGTAAAACAGAAACTGAAAGAATCCACTGACTACTTCCTGAAAGAGATTCCAAAATGAAAACTGCCAGGAATATTATAGCCAAATTCTAGAGTTCCCAGATCAAGGAGAAAATATTGCAAGCAGCCAGAAAGAAACAATTCAAGTACTATGGAGACACAGTCAGAATAACACAAGATACAGCAGCTTCTACATTAAAGAACTGAAGAGCTTAGAATATGATATTCTAGAGCGAAAAGAAGCTAGGATTACAACCAAGAATCACCTACCCAGCAAAATAGAGTATAATCAATCCTTCAGGGGGGAAGAATGGACATTCAATGAGATAAGTGACTTTTAAGCACTCTTGATGAAAACATCAGAGCTGAATGGAAAATTTGACTCAAGAGAAGTTTAAGGGGTGGCTAGGTGGTGCAGTGAATAGAGCACCAGCCCTGGAGTCAGGAGGACCTGAGTTCAAATCAGACCTCAGACACTGAACACTTATTGGCCATGTGACCTTGGGCAAATCACTTAACCCCAATTGCCCTGTCCTCCAAAAAGCAAAGAAAAAAAAGAGAGAAGTATAAAAGGTAAACAGGAAAGGGAAATCATAAGGGACTTAATAAGATTAAACTGTTTACATTACTATATGGGAAGATATTTGTAATTCATAAGGCATTTCTTGTTATTAGGGTAGTTAGAGTATATATAGACAGAGGGCACAGGTGTGAATTGAATATGAATGGATATGATATCTAAAAAAATACAATTAAGGGGTGAAAGAGGAATATACGGGGGTGGGAGGGAAAGAGAAAGGAAGAGGTAGAATGTGATAAATTATCTTACATAAAAGAGGCAAGAAAAAGTTATTCCAGAGGAGGGGAGTGACGGGGAGGTAAGGGGGAATGAATGAACCTTCATCTTATCAAAACTGGCTAAAAAAGGGAATAACATACATACTCCATTGGGTATAGAAATCTATTCTACCCTAAAGGAAAGGGAAGAGGAGGGGAGGAAAGGGGTGATAGAAGGAGGGCTGATTGGGGGAGGGGACAGTCACAAGCAAAACACTTTTGAGGAGGGACAGGGTAAAAGGCGAAAGAGAATAGAATAAAAAGGGAGGGGATAGGATAGAGGGAAATACAATTAGCAACAATAACTGTGAAAAAAATTTTTGAAGCAAGTTTCTCTGATAAAGGGTTCATTTCTCATACATATAGACAACTGAGTCATATTTATAAAAATAAGTCATTCAACAACTGATAAATGATCGGTTTTCAGATGAAGTAATCAAAGCTATATGAAAATCAAAGCCATATGAAAAAATACTCTAACTCACTACTGACTGGAGATGCTCTAATTAAAACAATTTTGAGCTACTACTTCATACTTATCAGACTGGCTAATAGGACAGAAAAAGTAAACGACAAATGTTAGAGGAGAGGTGGGAAAAAATGAGACTTTAATGTGATGTTGGTAGAGTTGTGAACGGATTCAATCATTCTGTAGAACAATTCAGAACTTTGCTCAAAGGGCTTTAAGACGTTGCATACCCTTTCACCTAGCACTAGGTCTGTATCCCAAAAGAAATAAAAAACAAAAAGGGAAAGGACATATATGTACAAAAATATTTGTAGCAGCTCTTTTCTGGTGGTAAATGATTAGAAGTTGAGGCGAAGCCCATCAATTAGGAATGGCTGAATAAGTTGTGGTATGTGATTATGATGGAATACTATTGTACTATAAGAAATGATGAGCAGGATGCTCTCAGAATAAACCTAGAAAGACTTGTATGATGCAAAGTGAAATGAGCAGAACCAAGAAAACACTATGGACAGTATTAACAACATTGTGTGATGATCAACAACGAATGATTCAACTCTTCTCAGAACTAGCCTCTGTCCCAATTTTGTTGAATCCCAAAAATTACGTACTTACACGTATTTTTTTCTTTTCTCCACACTATTCATACGAAGTTTTATTATGGTAGCCTTTAATGTATAAATGCCCTGAATAAAACTGTCCTGAAAGTAAGCAATTGTTTTATTAAATTTAAATTCATGATTAACCTTAAAATGAAATATGAATGCCTACTGCAAATAACTAGCTGTACAGTCTTGGATAAGTCACTTAACCTCCATCTTCTTTTTCTCATCAGCAAAATGAAGAAATTTGGCTTTCATAACCACCAAGGACCCTTATAGCTTTAAGATTCTATCATCCAACTAAAACAATTTGTTACAACTTCAAAAATTATAAGATGAGGGAGAATAATGTACACCACTTTGTGAAAAGAAAACCATAGCAGACCAATAGCTTCTTTCTAAAATAAAATAAAAATGAAAACCAGAGATGTGATGCTCTAAAATGATTTTTATAAAACCTTTTTTTTTCTTCCACATGAACTCATTGTAAAAATAATGGTAAATCTGATATCAATATTTTTATAAAAAACTATTTTCTTCATCAATGACATGTAGACTATGTTTCTTAAAAACCGTTACTTGTTTTATTGATGTCTTGTTTTTACATCACATTCACTTCTGAGAATAGATTATTTCTGAAAAGGCTGACTTTCACAAATGATATTCCATATCAGAATACAAGGTATAAATGGAAAAGGGATTTCTAAAGTTGGTGGAGCATCCCTGCAGATGCTCCTGTTTACAGATATGATATTGTATTGACTACATCAAGTCCCAGAATGTTATAAAGCCTCTGAAGTAAGATTTATAACAATGCAAAAAAGAATTGAGCCTACTGATCCACACAGAAAAAGGAAGCTAATGAAAAATGACTTTTGTTCAAGTTTTGATATAAGCTGGATGCAAACAGCTTGTTTTTTCCATACTGTTTTAATGTACAATGTAGATGAACACTAAACTGAGGTCAGAATTAAACAAGAAGATGACAGTCTAGACTGAAGTTAGAGAATTATGCATCACTTTCAACGACACCAAGCTTTTCCATGAAACTGAAACCCATCTTTTTGGTATAAATATTCTTGTGGAGGTGCTTTCTGTTGTTCAGTGTCCCACTCTTCATGACCTCTTCTTGGGAGATTTTCTGGGCCAAGGTAATGGAGTGGTTTGCCATTCCTTGTCTAGCTATTTTAACAGATAAGGAAACTTAGGCAAAAGAGGGTTAAGTGACTTGCTCAGGTTCACACAGCAAGTTAAGTGTCTGAAGCTGGATTTGAACTCATGAACATGAGTCTTCCTGATTCCAAGGCCAGTGCTCTGTCCACTGTGCTTTCTAGCTGCCCTTACAGAGATGGTATATGGCTAAAAATCACAGAATATTAAAAAGCTCCAAGGAATCAAAATTGAAGGCCAATGAAAACAATAAAGAAAAATATTAAGTGTATACAGACATTTATCAACGAGAATCTGACAATATTAGTATCTTTAAAAGTATTAATAAAATCTACAATTTTCCCCCCAATTTTGATTCTATTTCCAGCTTCTATGGGAGATTATAGGAGAAGGAGCAGAGGAAGAGAATTACGGCAAATCAAAATAGACTAGAGAGTAGAACCTGAAAAGGTAGATGTAAGAAGGAGAAGAAGATAGTTGGAAAGGCACAGAGAATAAGAAGAGGAAAATTAAGAGGATAAAACAAACTGATAGATAAGAGTAGATTGGTGGATGGGACAAATTGGTGAGAGATAACAGGCTAAAAGAGAGGTAGATATGGATGAGAAATTGTTATCTAGACTAAGTAAAAGAAGGTGAGTGGGCCTGTCAAGTTGAGGGAGGTATTAATTAGCTCTAAAAATTTTAACCAGGTACTTAAGGTTGAGATATAAACACCCACAAGTAGTTAAAAAAGAAAAAGCTGAAAATCTCAATCATCTAGGAGAAAAGGGAAAACTATGCAGTGCCTTGAATCAAATGTGCAATATTTATATTTCTGCCATAGTCAAGTGACTGTTATTTGTGTTCCAAATGGAGGATGATCTTCCTGGAGAATATCCAGGGACTCAAAATGTCTCTATATTTTAGGTTGTCAGAGAGAATGGTTTCTAAAGTAAAGAGAAATGAAACTTTAACACAGCAAAGAAAGGAATCTGAAAATGAGCAGAGGAGACAGCATACAAGAGAAAAGAAAGAAAAGGACAACTATATAATTATACAAAAAGATCTGAGACTACCTGAAGAGGAAGAATATAGATGCTCTGAGTAGGAAGTACCTGTTTGTCCTTCAATGAATGATTATTAAAGAAAAGGTGGTTGGCAAATATTTAGAAAGAGAAATAGTGACTATAAAGAGCTATCACAACTTCACCAAGAATGGGCCATGTCAGTCTAAACTAATTTTCTTTTCTGACAAGATTGGTAAACTAGTAGATGAGAACATGCAAATATGCTTTCCCTAGATGTTAATCAAGCTTTTGCTAAGCATATCATACTATTATTAGTGGATAAAATGGAGATATATAGATTAGAGATGGATTCTGAGAGGATTAGATAGCAGAACTCAAAAAGAAATTGTTAATGGTTAAAGGTAGGAGGTCTGTAAAGGAGCACCCTCAAATATCTATGCTTGGCTCTGTGCTGTTTAATGTACTCATACATGACTTGAATAATGATATTAAAATTATCTGAGCATGCTATCTAAGATATCACAAAGCTAACAAATTGATGATACTCTGGATCTAAATGGATTTTGACAGTTAATTGGGCTGAACCCATAAGATGAAATTCAATAAGTGGGGGACGTTCTTTTAAGACTGTAACATGAAAGCTCCTAGAAAACTCCAGCTCTCTTACACACATGCCAGCACAGATCTAAACGGGCACCAACTTAAGAAACACCAGCTGGAATAAGGGAAACAGCAGGAACTCCACCATTCAGTACAGGACTTCATATATTAGAAGCTTGAAGGCACTTAGAGAAGGACAATAATGTGGGAATCAGAAGCCAGTGCAAGTTCTTCTGTCTGAAGTCAGCTTGAGCTCTTAACAGGGACCTATAAAGAGAGGTCTGAAGTCTGGCCAACATGTAGGACTTTAGCCCTGTATTCTCAGGGCAGCAGCACGAGACAGTCATTTCTCAGAGCACTTAAGAGTGATAGCAGGAGGCAAGGCCAATGTAACAATAAGGTATACAATGGGGAGCCTTCCAAGAGATCAAGATCATCACAATCTCTAACCTCAGATCAAGACTGACAAGGCCAAAGCAAGGGATAAAGTAAATTCTTGATTGTGTATTATGCAAGAAGTAGAGAGCAGACTTGCATTGGGCCAATGGAAAAAAGAGTCAGAAGGCAGACAATAAAGTAGAGGATGGAGCCAAATAAAAGTGAAGACATCCAGAACTATGACGATATCCAGACTTTAGAAGGGATAGACTAAACAGAACCTACCTGCCCCATCCAAGAGAATAAGAAGCCTGTTTTTAGGACAAAGTCCCAATCCAGAAACTGAGGCTTGATAGATGAAGAAATAGGGAAAAAAAAATTAGAGAAACTTCAAAAGGTAAATACATTTGAGCAAGAGAAAGTGATTAAATGATGAATAAGTACTTAGATTCTATTAGAGAGAGAAAAGATAGGTATCCTTTTGGAATGGCTCTGTCTTCAGAGGCCACAGAGGAAGAAAGAAAACACAGGATCTGATGATGAGTTTTGTTTCTTCTTATTGTGGTTTTAAAGAAAGAAAAAAAGAATAGAGTAAGGAAGAAATGAAGAAAGGAGAACTTCTATCTCATAACTGGGGTGCTTGAGAAAAGTATAAACATAGAGAAGTGGGAAAGTAATAAACTTCTATTCTTATGTGAGCCAGGCAAAGGAGAATTTAGTGTAGAAAAACATGTAGAGAGTAGACAAGAGGTTTGAGAAAGAGAGTTGATTAGAGAAGGAATAGTCACAAGCTTCCAAATGTCAATTCTGGAGGGTGGCTCAAAATAAAAGAGAAATTAAGAGAATAGAAAAAGTTTAAGATGATGAGAACAAGAATAGAGGAATGAAATAAGTCTTTTACTACCTTCTCTGCAAAGAGGAGGGTGGAGAAAGAGTAAAAAATGGAAGAGGATATGATGGAGTAGAAAATACAATTAACAGTATAACCATGAATATGAATGGGATGAACTCACTTATAAAATAGAAGGAGCAGGATGAATTGGAAAGAACAATCCGACAATGAAGTGTTTATAAGAAACATACTTGAAATATTAAAAAATTCTCAGGAGAATTCTAAAAAAGCAAAGGTAGCAAGGCAATAGTAAAAAACTGACATGGGTTAAAGATAAGCCAGTAAATTACATGATACTTAAAGACACCATGAATAATGAAACAATACCAATACTTTATATATACCAAATGGCATGGTATCAAAGTATCTGAAGAAAAAGCTAACTGAATTACAGGGGGGGGTAAGACTACAAAACTATAGTTAGGGACCTCAATATATCCTTTTCAGAACTAGATAAATCTAACAAAAAGATAAACAACAAAAAAAGTTAAGGACATAAAGAGAATTTTATTAAAGTTAGATCAGCTGGATCTCTGATAACTACTGAATGGGAATCAAAAGGAGTATACATATTTCTCAGGTGTGCATGGTACCTTTACAAAAACTGGCCACACATTATAGCATTAAAACTTCATAAATAAAAATGAAAAAGGAGAAATATTAAACATACCCATTTATGACCATAATGTAATAAAAAGCACAGTCAATAAAGAGTACTTCAAAAAATTATTCAAATTTAAATGGACACTAAACAGCATCTTCAAGGATCTGAACAAATCAGAAACAACAGATAATTCTATCATCAAAGAAAATTGAGACAATCCACCAAAACATTCAGCATGTAGCCAAAGCAGTCCTTAAAGAAAAATGTATATTTCTAAATACTTTCATCAAAGAAAGAAAAAATAGGTCTTTATATTGGGCAGAGAACTAAAAAGACTGCAACAAATCAAAAAACTGAACTAAACACAAAAAGAGAAATTGTGAAATCAAAGGAGAGAGAAAAATTAAAACAAAAAAACTCAAGTTAACTGACAAATAAAACCAAGCACTAAACAAACTAACAAAATAGGAAATATTAGCTATTATGATCAGAAAAGTAGAAGAAAATGAAAGAGTGAGAATCAAAAATGAAATAAAGCAGAATTCACAACAAATAGAGAGAAAATAAAGGAAATTATTCAAAATAATTTTGCCCAATTATAAATCAACAAAACTGATCACTGAAATGAAATGAACTGAGTATTTACAGAAATAAAGAATGCCTCTACTATATAGGAACAAGAAATAGAGGAAAAAAACAAGCAAGACATAAAGAGGTGGTGGGTTCCCATTCCTTGGGGTCTTCAAGCAGAGACTGAATGAACATGTCTGGTATGTTACAGCGCTTCATTTTGTAGATGCTTTGAATTTGATAGCCATTGAGGTACCTTCCAACTCTGAGAATCTTTAAGTCTGCACCACCAAGAAGTTGTAGAAGAGATGTAAGCCAAGAATTGTCTACCCAGAAAAGGAGGTGAGATAGTTATACAGGTAGGACAAGACATAACAGATAAGAAAATGTGATGGAGCAGTGGTACCCAAACATTATTAAAAGACCAACAAGTCTGCTTCTACCAGCATATGCTGGCAGGACATGAGCAAGAACAGTGAGAGATAAGACAACAATTATGGGTTAAAATCTGAAAAGACGGAAGGAGTATCCAAACAGATGAGATAAAATCACAGATTGACTGAAGAATTTATTTAGTGTTAACAGGCTTCATTACACTACACTGAATATGTGCTAAATAAATTTATTTAGTGCATGTTATTACAAATACATTGTAGTTATTGTTGAGTCATACTAATCCAAGAAAATGACATTTTACAAAACTAACAGTAAAAGAGGTATTTTTACAGGAAATTATTATTCACCTCAGTCTCATTTAGAGACCTGAAGTTTTACTAGCTCCTGACTCTATTTTGAAGCTCTAATCTTGTAGTTATTGATCCTGCTACTATCATTTATCTTTCTCTTCTCTGAATTTATTATTTATAGTCTATATTATGTAATTTGATACTTCATCATATTCTCTCTTTTTTTGCAGCTGTTTCAAGAATACTAGACTTATCAAATAGAAAAGGAACATCTTATACTTTTATTGTATTTTCCACAATGCCTTGGATAATGTTGAATAAACCATAGGCACTCACTAAGCACAGAAACTTCTTGCCCTTAGAAGACTCACTTTGACAACAACTAGACTAGGTCTTATAAGGGAAGCCATATTTTCAAGGCAGTGGAGAAAGATGGATGGCATCCTTATAATTAGCTATTACTTTTACTAAGTAAGAACCAATACTTTAGGACAAGATAAATAAATTTGTCCTGATTTTCTGAATAAAAATTCACAGCTTTTCTATGATTTACAAAATTTAGATAAAATTACTTCACAATGTTCATATGATTTTTACTATAAAGTAAGATACTACTAGTCACCTATTTGTGTATAAAGAATATTAGGAGCTTGGGTTTCTAAAATATTTTGAAATTATTATTCCTAAAGAAAAAATACTAGGCAACAAAAATGAATTTTCTTATTTATCCATAACAACAGGACAAAACAGGAACAAAACCAAAATTTACCTCGGTAGTAAGCCTTTGTTATTGCATCAAACTCTTCTTGACCTGCTGTATCCCATAACATTAGCCTGACATCTTCATCATTAACTCTGAAATAAAAGACATGCTAATTCAAACTTTAAGTGGAAAAAATTCAACAATTCAATATTTTGATTTTTTAAAAACTGAAGTTCTTAAAAATATTAGAAAGTAAAATTAGACTTGTCAAGGTTAAATTTCAAGGCTTTTTTTTTAGCACTTTTGATACTAACTTTGTTTTAACAAATATGCATTTTTTGCTTCCAATTAATCCTTCATTACATAAGAAGGAATGAGTAAAAGGAGAAAATATATAGTAAATAAATATATAACAAATGAACTACCTTTTTAGATAGGTTTTGGCAGTGTTGATTTAACATTAAGTCTCTCATGAGATCTTTCCCTTTCTTGCCTTTATTTTTTCTCTTCCCATTGCCTTGAACAGACTCATCTTCTTCCACACCCATCCTTCCCAAAGTTTGTCCTTCCCCTCCTAGCTTATTTATATGGGCTCATGATATTGCTACCTTACCCATTACCCAAGTTTGAAATTCCAGAATTCTTTTAAAAAAATTATTGATATCTTCTGTTTTTGCTTCATTTAACTTTCCCCCTTATCTGATCTCCTCTCTCCCTCCTTGGATAGTCATAGCAAAGAATTTTTCCTTTTCCTGAGTCCTCTTTAATTCTTTCCTCACTTCCTACTTGCAGTTAATTGCCATGTCTTACCACCTCTACTAGCACAACCTCTTTCAAATCCTTCCTCTCTTTTCTACTTCACACTGCTACCACCTCTATTGAAGTTCTCATTTCAGTTTGCCTAAACCACTGTTAACACCCTCTTTTCCTTCTGCATCTAGTTACTAAACCTTTCCAGTACATCTACTACACATTTCTCTTGTCACTCTCCCATTTCATTGCCTACAGGATAAAGTACAAATTCCACGGCCTGGAATATAAGGCTCCCCCACACTCTGGTTCCGACTTAGTTGTATCCTATTTATTCTGCCCCTCACTCTGAACACTCTACCTTCCAAGAAAATTGAACTGTTAGTTATTCCCTGATTTCATACTGCATTCTTTTACATTACAGGCCTTAAAAAAACTGCTCGCACATCTCTGTTCATCTCTTCTTCTTACTTTAAGGCCCAATTAACGTGCTGTCCTCCTTTGTGAAGGTTTCTCTGATCTCTGCAGCTGGAACTTCTGGAACTCCTGACAGAACGTTGTTTAGCTCTCTCCTGTATACTTATCACACCTATCCTTGAAGACAAATGACTATAAGACATATCTTGTCATGCTATTTGATTCTGTACTCCCTGAAGACTTACGCTGCTTCTTGTTATGCGTGGCAGGTGTTTAACTGTTTGTTGACTGGATTTCTATATGATTAACTACAACCAGTTGTTGCTATAAGCCCTTGGGGACACCCAGGAAGGGAACAGTTTCCTTTATTCACATGGAATCTCCACCCCTGTACTTGCTGCCCTACTCAAAACTGGGTAGGACCAACAAAAAGCACTATTTTGTCTTTTCTTTAAATTCATTTCTTAATTGTGAGCAAGCCTGTCCTCCTAAGACTCAATTAAATTAACTATTCTCTTACCAACAAGTCTTTAATCCTCTCCAAATCTGTTTTCTGCTACCAAATCCTTAATATCAATGTGTTCTCTGCCAACAAAAGGACATCCTGTGTTGGTGCAGATAAAACTTCTTAATACAAGTTATAAATCATTTTTCTGAGAGCCAAAAATTAACTAGAGTAAGTCAAGTGTCACCAGTGAGTGTGCTGCTGGTAGGGGAAAGAAAAAAAAAGGAAAGGAAGGAAAGTGAGAGAGGGGAAAAAAGAATAAAGAAGGAAGTAACAGGAATAGAAAAGAAAGAGGCACATACAGATAATAAATAGTACAGCATCAACAACTGCCTCATGTGCCATTAACTCAAGACCACTGCCAGAGGAAACAGGGCCCTGAACAAGTTTGTGAAATCAGTGTTAACAGTAACAGTTGACCTATATACACAGTGCTTTAAGGTTAAAAAACACCTAACATAAAATATCTCATTTTATTCTTACAATCACCTCATAAGGTAGGTATCATAGACATTATCTTCATTTTACAGATAACGCATTCTGGCTCAGAGGGGTTATTTGCCTATGACCACACAGCTATTAAGGGTCAGAGGTTCCAACTCAGACATATTACAACTCCAAGTTCAATGCTCTCACATCATATTGCCTCTTCATAAGGACATCCCTATAGATCTCCCAGACTTACATCACATACCAAAACCAATAGGAAAAAAAATTAAGTACATACTGGACTTGTCTCTCCAAAAAATCAACTCCAATTGTTTTCTTGTAGTCTTTTGTAAAAATGCCTTTGCAATATCGTTGAATCATACTTGATTTCCCAACAGCTCCATTCCCAACAACCACCACCTTGATGGCCACTTCCACATCCTCTTCCAACATTCTGAGTTGAAGATAAATTTTTGTATCAACACTAATTTCAGATACTTAGATTTTTTCTCTCAAATCTGTAATAAAAAAAAAAATTATGTTCATCATGAGATCAGAGAATGTTACTAAAAAGTCCACAAAGGAAAATAATTCCAACTTGTTTATCATGATTTAGTGACACAAAAATATTATTAGGCTTTATCATGTAACACCATAATGTAGATCCTACTCAGTTTTTCTATGAAATCCAATAATTATTCCATATTTTGAGGTACTGGCAACAAGCACAGGAAATGAGAATAAATTTTTTTTTTTTGCTTTTTGGAGGGAAATTGGGGTTAAGTGACTCACCCAAGGTCACATGGCTATTTTTTTGTGTTAAGTGTCTGAGGCCAGACTTGAACCCTGGTCCTCCTGACTCCAGGGCTGGTGCTCTATTCACTGTGCCACCTAGCCGCCCTGAGAATAATTCTTGAAAATCCTAAAATAACGCTGCTGAAATTCCATTAGAATGAATATTACTACCCAGAAAGGTTTTGTAAAATAAAATTATAACCATTTGCTGGTGATTAGTTGTTAAAAATATTCTCTACTATTTAGTTTCAATGAAATGAATTTTCTACAAAGAATAATCCACTCAAAGTGCTTTCTCCAGTCCTAGGACAAGCAAGTAATGATCACTCTGTGTAACCTGATTTTGTACTATTTGCATAACTGTAAAGGAAAAGAAGAAATCTAAATTCTTTAGTTTCCTCTCTTTTTCTACAAAGTTAAAATGACTCTTTAATTCCCTCTCCCCTAATCAAATATTCAAGTAACCACCACTGGAAAAACTTTACCAAATTACAAAAACAGTCAATAAAACTCACCACTACATAAAATAAATGATTCCAGAACTTAAAAGGGATGGAGATACAAAGCAGATGACAACCTCCTAATACCCACGATGAATTCAAAGCACTTTTCCCCCCACTTTGCTAATTCAATGTAATAAACTATATTTCATCTTAAGGTCCTGAAGTTATCTGAGGCAATGAATGCATTTAATATAACAAAAGTCTACTTCAGTAATACAGTCACAGAGCAAATTCTATATAATTATTTTTACTCACATCATATAATAATCTTAAAAATTAATTAACTCTTAAAATGTTTCCATAGACACCCAAAGCCTCATATATGCTCAAAATAGTTTGCATGCATGCATAAAAGAGATTAGTTTTTAATCATAATTATAGAGAAAGAATATATAAAACATTCAGAGAGGGGACAGAAGAATTTATATAGCATCCTGGCTTTATGTACTACTATACTATTATGCCATAAGAAATAATTAAGGAGATGGTTTCAGAGACTCTCAGGAAACCTGTATGAACTGATACAGAGTTAAGTTAGCAAAACCAAGAGAACAATTTATACTATTAAAAATTTGTTTTGAAAAAAGTAAACAATTATGAAACACTTAAGAACTTTAATCAATGCAGTGATTCCAGAATTCCAGAGAACCTAGGATAAAGCATTATAAACCTTCTCATAGAGTGTTGATGGACTAAATGTGCAGAATGAGACACATCTTTTTAGATATGGTAAATATGAGAATTTGTTTTGCTCGACTATGCATATTTTTACAAGAGTTTTGTTTTTTCTTTTTTAAAAAGGCATAAAGTCAACTATATCAATATGTTGATATATGAATACACATACACACACACCCCATATACGTAGATATGTGTAAAACCCTAAATGACAAGTGAGGTAACTTTAGCAGCAGGTGACAAATAATAGAATACAGAGAGAAGAGAGTTCACAATGCCTTATGAATTCCATTGAATAAGTATTTATTAAGTGCCAATTCCATTCAGTGCACTGAAGATTCAGATGATGTAAGGAACAAAATACCCCTTTCTCTCTAAAAATTATAACTCATAACAGATTAATATAAAAAATATCAAGTACGTGTGGGGGGAGGAGTGTTAACAATTAGGGATAAGTAAAGGATCTCTTGTAGGGAGTATCAGCTGAGCCTTTAAGGGAGCTAAGGATTATAAAAAAGAGAGGAGGGAAATACATTCCAGTCATGGGTGAGCAGTGCACATGCACAGCCTGTGCAAAGGAAAGGAGATAGAAGGCCAAGTTCAGGGAATGACAAGTAGCACAGTTTGGCTAGAATATAAAATGCATAAGATGGAGTAATATGAAATCAATCCAGAAAAAAGGTTGAAGATTAAGGGAAGTTTTAAATACCAAAAGAATTTATATTTCATCCTAAAAGCATTCAGGTCTTAAGGAAATTGATATGGCCAAACCTATGCTTTAGGACTCACTTTGGTAGCTTTGTGGATGAAAGATTGGATGGAGAGATACTGCAGGCAGGAATACCTATCTGGAGATTGATACAGTCCAAGAAAGAGGCATGAAGGCCTGAACTAAAGTTATTATTGCTTGTGTAGAGAGGAGGGGATGTATGAAGAGATGCTACAGAAGGGACTCAAAAGGACTTGGCACTGAGTAGATTAAAGGGGCTGAGGAAGAGGCTTTTTAAAAAAATTTCCTTAAATATCTTTATTTTTGTTACAAATGAAGCTATGAACTGCTTATCTTTTTTTTTTAAAGCAATTGGGGTTAAGTAACTTGCTCAAGGTTACACGGCCAGTTATTTTGTGTGGGTGCCAAGTATCTGAGGCCAGAACCAATCCCAGGTTTCCCGACGCCGGAGCCGGCGCTCTTACTCACTGTGCCACCTGGCCGCCCCTGCTTATCTTTTCCAGTGTTGTTCAGGCCATTCCAGTTTATGAGACAGAGAAAAAACAAAACAAAATGAGAACAGAAGAAAACATATGGATAATAGTAAAACAAAGGAAATGGTTATATTTTAGGTTGTATTAGATTTAATGCTTCCATAGTGTTAAATACACATGCAAAACATTTTTTTAGATAGAGGATGATAGATATATATATATATTAGATATATGCATACATACACACACACACACAAACATCTGTGTATATGTATATATACACATGTATACCCCCACACGTATATTCATCATTTTAAAAGTTAAACCTGATTCAATGTTAAAAAAAATAATAATAAATTCTTCCTAAGACAAGGGAGTGTTATAAATTGAGATAGAGAGCTGGCCTCAAATTAAGGAAAAAGTTCCTGGTCTGAACCATACTTCCTATGTGTTGTTATTCAGTCATTTTTCAGTTGTGTCTGATTCTTTGTGATACCATTTAGGGTTTTCTTGACAAAGATATTGAAGTGGTTTACCATTTTTTTCTCCAGCTCATTTTACAGATGAGGAAACAGGTAAATATGGTTAAGTGGTTTGCCCAGGGTCACAAAGCTACTAAGTGTCTAAGCCATATCTGAACTCAGGTCTTTGAGGAAGAATGAGTTGAAGACAACTTGAGGATTACAAATCTGGGTGACTGAAAGGATGATGGTGCCCTTAAAAGATAATGAAAGTTCAGAATAGGAGTGAGAATGGAGGATAAGAAAATAGGCTTCATTTTGCACATGTCTAGTATAAAAACCGTGGAATATCCAGATATAAATATCCAACAAACAGCTTATGATGTAGAACTGAATCTCAGAAAAGAGAGGGCTGAATTGGTAGATTCATCTACAATATCATCTATATTGGTAGATTCATCTACCAATACCATCATATCATCTACAAAGAGAAAAGTGAACTCAGCTGACAAGATCTCTCCTTATATCTTCTCTGTTAGTGAAGAGGACCCAGGACAGTTTCCTATAGTATGACCAAGTGTCATGGGTAGGACACAGATGATGAGCCCACAAAGATGGCTGAGGAATGGTCTAACAGGCGGGAGGAAAACCAGGAGGAGGTGGTATCAGAAAAACCTAGGGAAACAAGAGTATACTGGAAGATGGGGTGATTAAGAGTATAAAAGGATGCATAAATGTCAAGAAAGTTAAGGTATGAAAAAAGGCTATCTGATTTAGAAATTAAGGAGTCATTGGGTAATGTTAGAGCAGTCAAATGGTGAACTCATTAGCCATATTGCAAAGGGATGAAAAGTGAATGGGAAGAAAGGAAATGGAGTTTTTTTTCCTAAGAGACTGCTATGGATAGGAAAAGAAATACATGTATTTGATGACAGCTTGAGGTTATGACAGGATCAACCAAAAGTTTCTTAAAGATAAGGTAGCTATGGTTATATCTGTAGGCAATATGAAAGTAAAATATGAAAATCACTAATTTGAATGCCATCCTTTTTCAAACAGTGTCTAATAATGTATGTTAAGCAGAATCAAAAGTTGATCATGAACAGGAAATGGTGGATAAAAAGGTTCTGAAAAAACAGAAAATGAATATATAAAATATACATTCTATAGAGATACACTAAGAAAAGGGATTGCATAGTATTATAAAACCTAGCAACATTTGGAATAAAACAGCAATTAGTACATGACTTAATAGGTAAGTCAATAGCCTAGCTCCTCGTTTAATATTTAATTTTGGGATGAAAGTAATTGTAAATTCTTAAAGGTCAAGCTCTGGCATGCTTTATTGTTCTTGTTGTTTGTCCTTCATTTTTGAAGAGGATCAATGACATCATGGTGATGTCCTGACTTATGCATGAACTGGACTTAAGTCTCATAAAGTCATCAGCATCACTCTTCTGTCCTGTCATTTTAGTCTTGGGGCAAGACAGAAGTCAGGACTACTGACAAAGGCCTAGGATGCAGTAAATTGACATTGGTGTCTTCAATGCCTGACCAAACTCTAAGTGCTCCATAGCACCTACTTCAGTCACCTTCATGGCCCTTGGGACAAATTGTTCTCATCTCCCCATACCAAAAGTGAAAGTCTTCACATGCTTGGGGCAGATGCTCCCCTAATTCATCGAGTAGTTTATGGTCTGTCAATGACCCTCAACCTGGTTTAGTCTCTTTGCCAAGGGTCTCTTTAGTCTCTCTTTAACAGGGTGTGGCTTCTTGGAACCACAGGTGAAAGTTAAGTGCCAGGTGGACACCAAAGGTGGATGAGCAGCTCTGAAAAGTCCTCAGCAAGCCCTCATACCAGAGGAGCTATTCTTTCCTCAACACCCCACACCATGGAATACCTCACACCAAGCTGCAAAAGCTTCAAAAATGGTCCAGATGATAGACTGTATACTGGTCATCCTGGAACAGTCTAGATGGAGAAACTGATCACCAAAATAGCCACAGCATAATGATTTTTTTAGCCAGAAAACCCTCAAAAAACCCAGAATAGCTACAGCATAATGAATTTTTCAGCCACCCAAACCCTCAAAAAACAATTACACTGAATTACAGAAGGGTGTGATTTGTGTAAGTGCAAGGAATTCATATAAAAACAAAATCACCAATTCTTCAATTATTTAAGAAATATTCTCCACAGTACCTATTCTCCACATTTGCCTGTTGCAAATTCTCAATAAAGTTGATGAATATATGAAGTGGATGAAGTTCTGGATAGCAGAAACACAGGATGGATGCCTCAATTAGCTCAGTTCACCATACTGAGGATCTGTAATTTCACTGACATGAATACACCCTTCACTCAAACAGATCATAATCCTTCTACAACTTAACAGATCTGTAGGGGTGGGGGATGCTGTTTCTGAAAAATTCTTCACCAAAGGGTCAAAATGATCGTGGAGCCTGTTGGAATTTAACAAGGATGTTCCTCAGACAAAAGACATAGTATTTCTAGTGAATCTTTTCCAGCTTAGTCTATCCCAAACATTAACTTTTTATACCTTAGTATTTTCATCTATAATAAAAGCGGATGAGCCTAGAAGACCTCTAACATTCCTTCTAGCTCAACATCTATGATGCTATAAATTTATATAGCATTGATACTACAAAAATTCAGGACTTTTACCTTACTGGAATAGCCAGCATAAATCCATGTAGCAGAAAGGTCATCAGCAGAACTTTAGTAAGGTCTGATTTTATGAAAATAGATTTCTGAAGACTTGCAGGCACAGGTATTTTGCAATAAAAATCATTGTTTCAATTTAGATATTCTTTAAACCAGAAATTATGCTGGAGAGTAACTTAATTTTACATTTAATACACTCCATACATCTATAATAATCCTTCAGATTTACAACCTCTAAAGTACTCAGGCAAGTTAGCCGTTTTCCCACTGAAATGAGGATCCCCCTTCTTGGAGTGTACTTCTTTACTAGAAGCTTTTTTCAAAGCAGCTCAAGAGTCACTTTCTACATAAACTTTTCCTGACTCCTAGCCCCAAGTTAGAAACTCTATTCCTCTCGAAATAACTTTGGATTATTTTGAATATGCTTTGTATTTACTTACTTGTATATACGTTGTATTCCCCCAGTAGAATGAAGGCTCCTTGAGGACAGGGACTGTTTCATTGTTTGTCTTTGTCTTCCCAGCACCTAGTATAGCGCCTTGCAAATAGTTGGTGTTTAATAAATGTTGAATTGAACTGAAATGTCACTGTTCCAAGCCTGAGACACAGGAAAAAAAAGTCGGACAGCTGGGTCAGAAAACAAAAACTTAAAAGACTTCTAAAAGAAGTTGAGCATTTATTCTTTAAATGGAACCTTTAAAACCTTAAATTGACAACTTCAATTCTAACTCAATATCTCCACATCAGTCCCCTTTTCTTCACTCATCCTGAACTACCCTATTTCAACTCCTCTTCAACTCTAAACTATATTTTACTTGGTAATCTCATCAGCTCCCATGATTTCAACTATTATCTCTATGCAGATGATTTGCAGATCTACTTGCCCAGCCCTAACCTCAGTCCCAATCTCTAATCTTGTATCTCCAACTGCCTATTAGACATCTTGAACTGGATGTCCCATAGACATTTTAAACTCAACATGTTGAAAACTGAACTCATTGTCCTTCCCCTCAAACCCTTTTTCCAAACTTCCCTTTGACTGCTGAGGGTACCACTATCCTTTCAATCACCCAGGCTCATAACCTAGATGTCATTCTACATTCCTCACTCTCACCTCATTTCCAATCACTTGTCAATTCCTGTCATTTCTACCTTTTTCCCCTACCTTTACAATATATCTCAAAAACATTCTCTTCATTCTATTCTAGCATGAACATCCTTAGCACTACTTACCTTTGGTTCTGTTCCCTAGCCCCTCCCCCCCCCCCCCCCCGCCCCCCTCACCAAGGGCAAGTTCCCTGAAGATAAGGACAAATTTTTTGTCTTTGTATCCTCAGGGCCTAGTACAGTGTTTTGCACATAAGACATTGAATACATACTGAATGAACATTAGAAACATTTTGATTTCTGAGATCTTATTCAACAGAACACTAAATTTGGTGTCAAAGGACCTGGGTTGAATCTGGGTTTTCCTACTTAACATCTATATAACCCTTTGATAAATCATCTCTGAGTCACAATTTCATTATCTATAAAATGAAGAGGTGGGAGTAAATGATTTCTAAGGTCCTTTCTAGCTCTAAATCTATGATCCTGTAACTACTCATCCAATCCTATTACACCTCATTCCCAGTCCCTATGGTGTTCTGCCCTCTCTCTTCCATTGAGCCTCTGGAAACTACTTCCTCTCTATCTCCACCTATCAACAGATTTCTCTCCTATCAAGGTGTTTGTCTCTCACAATTTTTCTCTGGCCACCCTCTACAATGCTATTTGTTCCTTTCAAGCCCTTAGAACACTAAGCCAGAACCAGGAAGAGGAGAAAGAATATTCCTTGTTCCTTACAGTGCCCTTTCAGATCCTCCCTCTGCTTTTACCACTAAGCAGTCACTCCTCATTTGAGGTTCATTCTATTCAGCTACTTGGCCCAGATCCTTGTTGCTATTAACATAGGTTCTTCCAGGTTGTTCTTTCTTCATTAAGTATTTTAGTACCTAGTTCACAGTCTTCTTTTCCACCCTCTCTTCTGCCCTCATCTTTATGGGCTTCACGAAACACCCTAATAATCTCTTGAACTCCTTGGGCTCCCAGTTCATTAACCTCTTCAACTCACATGGCTTATATCTTCACTACACCTCAGAAAACAAGAGGGTTGAGGATCTCACCAACATCCCAAACTGTCCCACCATATCGTGAACTATAAAATCTTCTTGGGGAGGCTAGGTGGCACTGTAAGTAAAGTACCAGCCCCAGAGTCAGGAGGACCCAAGTGAGGTTCCGGCCTCAGACACTTAACACCCACATAAAAAAAACTAGCCATGTAACCTAAGTTACTTAACCCCAATTGCCCTCCAAAAGGCAAAAAAAAAAAAAATCTTTATGATCACTATCTCATGACTGCTCTAAATGGAGATATTCCCTAGATCTTTGTTTTAAGAGATCTAGTCCATCTTAGTGGTATCATCTACTCTTCATGAGTTTAATTATTATCCCTCAAATGATTCCTAAAACTTCTGGACTCCAGTTCCATGTCTTTAACCTCCAGATGGTTATCTCCCTCAACCGGGATTTCATATTGGCAAATCAACCTCAAGTGATAAACTTGATTTATCAACTTTCTTTCAAAAAAATCTGCCCTCTTTTCTTTGCTTTCCCTTTTTTTAGATGTTACTCAGGTTTGAAATCAAAGTCCTCTTTAGCTCTTCCTCCCCCCACTCGCCACTTCTCACATCTAAATAGATGCCAAATTCTTCAGATTCTACCTTCACAAACTTTCTCAAATCCTTTCTCTCTCACACACAAACACACTGCCACCACCCTCATCTTGGCTCACTGCAGCTTGACTCTTTACTTTTTCTGTCTCTGGGCCTCTCCCTTCTCCAAGCCATCTTCCCTACTGTTCCCGCTCCACTTCCTTACTCACTAATAATAATAATACCTAGCACTTATATAGCACTTGTTATGTGCCAAGCACTGTGCTAAGCTCTTTACAAATATTATCACATTTGTTCTTCACGACAACTCTAGGAGGTATGTGCTATTATTATCTCCATTTTACATTTGAGGAAAACAAGGGAAACAGAGGTTTATACAACTAGAAAGCATCTGAGGTGGGATCTGAATTTTAGGTCTTCCCGATCCGGGCCCAGTTCTCCATCCACTGCACCACCCAGCTGCCTTTCACTGTCTGGACTAGAAGATAAAATACATACATCTTAGCTTAGGACTTTAGGTCCCCCCAAATCTAGTTATGACCTACTTTTCCTTTCATTCAATTCCTTTTTCACATATATTGCCTTCCATTCAAACAGACTACTAAATTGTTCCCTAATCTCATGTTATATTCTACTGCCCCAATATTTTCACGAGAATCCCATATCCAGAAAATATTTTCTCCACATCCCTACTTGTGGACAGTCCTAAAAAAAAAACTACTTTATTAAAAACAATTCTATCAATGTAACCAACTAAATTTTAATTTCAATTATAAAGAATCATGGGGGAGCAAGTAGGTGGTGAAGTGAATAGAGCACCAGCCCAGAAGTCAGGAGGACCTGAGTTCAAATCCAGCCTGAGACACAACACTTAAAAAGTCAAAAGGTCACAACACTTGTGACCTTGGGCAAGCCACTTAACCCCAATTGCCCTACCTTCCCCCCTCCAAAAAAAAAATCATAGGAATTGTTCTGTCTCTCCTAAGTCTTTCTTATTATTCTTTTGTCCAAACATTCTAATTTTTTCTCTTACTATATATGATCTTAGTTACTATACCCTCTCTTTTTCTTGCTCTGCTTTTTTTCACTTTGCATCGACCTACAGAGAATTCTCTTCCTTAAAGGTCCAGCTTAGATGCTATCTCCTCCATCAAGCCTTCCCAGATCCTCTAATTGAAAGGAATTCTTTTTTTTTTTTGCAATGCAGTACTTCACCTCCATCCTTTCTTAGCTCCTGTTACATTCTACCTTTTGTACATGTCTAAAGTAGAGATTGCTTTCATCTTTGCATCCCTAACATTAATATGTGATGCTTTCCAAATGGTGGACACTTACAATTCTAAATTAAGTAGCAATCAATCAACAAGCATTTCTTTTTTTTTTTTTTTTAAGCAATCGGGATTAAGTAACTTGCTCAAGGTTACACAGCCAGTTATTTCTGGGTGTGGTGCTGAGTGTCTGAGCCCAGGAATCGATCTCCAGGTCCTCCCAACACTGGAGCCGGTACTCTTACTCGCTGAGCCACCTGGCCACCCCTAAGCAATTGGGGTTAAGTAACTTGCTCAAGGTTACACGGCCAGGTGTTTCTGGGTGGGTGCTAAGTGTCTGAGCCCGGGATTCGATCTCAAGGTCTTCTCAACACTGGAGCCGGTGCTCTTACTTGCTGTGCTACCTGGCCTCCCCCACAAGCATTTCTAAAAGCACCTATGTGCTAGAAACCATGCTAGAACAAACAGAAAAATGAAATAGTTCCTGCTCTCAAGGAGCTTACATTCTAAAAGGGGAGAAAATATGTACCTGTATAACAAAATAAGAAAAATAATTTTTTTTTCAGTGAGAAAGGCAGTATCCAGTGTGTGTGTGTATGTGTGTGTGTGTGTGTGTGTGAGAGAGAGAGAGAGAGAGAGAGAGAGAGAG
>NW_027187351.1:11612786-11613942 GCF_028583685.1 Petaurus breviceps papuanus
GAGAGAGAGAGAGAGAGAGAGAGAGAGAGATCAGTTAAAGACTCAAGCAGGAGGTAGTTGGGCTGAGCTGGGAAAATAGGCTCCTAAGAGGGAGAAGGGAGAAGAGTACCAGAGAAAGTACCAGAAAGGTCAGTTTAGCTTGATAGAGGTTATTATATAATATAGTTAGAAAGATAGGTTGAGCCATGTTGACAAGGGCTTCAAATGTCAGAGGAAGGCATATTTGATGCTGGAGGTAACAGTCCCTTAAATTTGAGTAAAGGACTATCATGGTCACACCTATGCTTTGGGAAAATTCCTTTGATACCTGTGTGGAGTAACAATATTTGTTGTCTTCAGTGTTGAATACTATATATAAAATGGCATGTCAAAACAACTGAGTATGGAATAAAGTTCCTAGGACGACAGTGACAATTATTTACATAATCAGTAAATTAGTAAAGGAAGGCAGATCACCTACCTGATCACCACCTGACTGCCTGATTTCTAGCACTACACTCAGCCTTAGACTAGGTTGCCCCAAATCAGGTAGTGTCCTTATGAATGCTGACAAGATTTATAGTTTCGGAAAGAGTCAAAATACTTTTAAGGATTAAATGTCTGCATCCATAAAACCACAGGCTGGTCTTATGGAAGAGACTGATCTTAAAACCACCCTCCACAGTCACATTTACCGACTGACCAGAACATGACTAGGAGCTACATTAAACAGAGAAGTCACAGTCTTTAGGTGGTACCCAGAAAGATATGCCGATGAAACTTCGCGAAGCAGTTAGATTTAATCTTTGTTCACCCTCAGTTCCCCAGTCACTGGGGAGCAAAAGTAATCCCAGTAGTGACCGGGGGGCACTGCAGTCATCTGCCAGCCGGCGGCCCCCTCCGCCGACCACGGGGCAGCAATTTTCACACCCTGGGTGAGGAGGGAGAGCCGGCCTCAGGTCCTCATTCATATTCTTCAGGCTCCAGAGAGCCCTAGGAGGGCGAGCAAGCCAGGGAGAAGCAGAGCCAGGGGCCGGGCCTGGGGGGGTGGGGGAAGCCCAGAAGACCAACGGGGACTTGGGAACCTTTTCCTCATTAAAGACGCCATGGGTGCCCGCTCCTTTCTGCGTGACACGCCAGGGCTGGACTGGGGAGATGATCATTCGAAGATCGGAAG